>NC_142770.1:49396314-49696314 GCF_988280905.1 Pimephales promelas | reverse complement strand
GCTATATCGCACGGCCCAGCAGACAGCACAGATCAGAGTCAGACACTGACGAGTCAACAACTAACGACACGAGAGGAGGAGAACAAACCTGATCTCGGATCAGGAGGTGAGGTGAACTAACAGAATCAGACGGCAATAGCCTGAACTTGAGACCCAGCAACTAATAGAGGGAATGCATTGACACGTGACTTTCCCGCGTGACAACCCCCCTGACCGAGTGGCAAAAGATCTGCTGCGTGACTGGATTCAATAGGGGAAAACTGCGGAAATGCGACTAAATCGAACAATTTGATCAATTTAAACTAAATGTTGGACTCAATATAGTGTTCCTTACAACTTACTAAAGATCCAACGATCCATGGATATTGACATGCAGCCAGGAATCGTGTTGCCTGACATTTATAGCCTGATTTCGACACCGGGGAAATAAAAGCAAGACCTAAACATAAAGCAAATGTGCCTGTGAACGCTTTAAATATAATATAGGTAGGTCTAAATCCGGGTGATCACTTATATCAGTGTTATATCCTATATATATCATATCGTCCAGCTCTAAAACTTTATACGTTTTTTGGTCAGTGTTTATTAAAAAAACATCCAATAATGCAGAATATGCAATGATAAATATTTAATTGATGAGCTGTTAATGTATATAACAATACAAAATATACGGGTATGGTTTTACAGCTAAATTCAGCATATTGACACAAAATGATAACTGCAAATCCACCTTTGGCTGACTGGAGTCCAGTTGTTTCTGTGAATTGCAGCGATCCATTTGCTCCTCTTTCTATAGCAGTCTGTAAAAATATACCTCCGATGTTTTGTCAAATCTAGTTGTAGGCCTACAGTCAATCGCAAAGCTCTTTCCCACTTTATTTGTGTGTGTTGTGTTTGTTTTTCGCGGTATTCACGCTGAACACATATACAGCCGCTCAGTCTTTTTGCCACTCACTGTGAGGAACTGCAGGCACGCCGGCCGACGGTGACGTCATGCGCATTCCCTCTATTAATACAGTTATTTCAGTTGCTTTTAATTTGGCTTTGGCTGCATTACCCTATTATTTATGTTATTTTTACAAATGTAATTAAGATTTTCGTAAGTACTAGATGTTTTGGGATATTTAAAGGACAACTCCGGCGCAAAATGAACCTTTAGTCTAATTACACATTGTTACGTAGTTGACCGTTATCTGAGATTTGTTTTCATGATTGCTGAATGTAAAGACTTTTATCTCTAAAAACAGTTTAGCCTATAACGCTAGTATAATGCTAGTATATAGGGCATAGAGTAATGACAAATAAAAATCGCTTGTTATTACCCCTAAAAAGGCTCAAAATAGCCCCACACTAACACGGCAGCATAAAAAGGGTCTCTACATTCAAACCGAAGCATTGAGAACTTTGTCAGTGTCCATACAGTTTAATAAGAAGATATTTTATACACACAGTAAATTTCGCGAATTCAGGAAGAAGCCATCTTTGAAAATTAGTCTCTACCAGTCGATCTAAGAACGCAGATCTAAGTGCGCTGGTGAGATGTGAATAAGGTGATAAGGTGAGCGCGAACAGTAGGCTACGTGTTCTAAATTCCCTCTAAGAGTATTCGAGAAGGACTTTTATTATGACATGTTTTGCTGTGCGCGCTGCTGGGTAACGTTAGTTTCCGTTATTCCTTTGTGTTTACTTTCACTTTCAGCAGCCGTTTGCTCCGTCATTTTCCTCAGGTGTTAATGTGCGTGATTGAATGTAAGTTTATTTATTCATACGCAGTTACAACTGATGAATGTTTGTTAAATTGTTGTATTCAAGTATTTAGCTAGTGCAACCGAACTTTAGTTTAGTTATATGCAGTGATTCACGTGTATATGGTTGCAGCTGTAATCCGATGTGACGTTGTTATATATATATATATAAATAACGTGTCAGTAGTGAGTGACTGTTTATGTTTGTGTAACTTAAAGTTATTAGACACACACTGATGTATCTTTGTATTCTGTTTATTCTAGAAAAACCACATTCAATACCTTGTACCAATTCGGAACTCAGTACAGCTGGATGATGTCATTGTGTGTGAATATTCAAACCTATAAAGAGTTTAACGGTTCCCTGTCTCCTGTCACGCTTCTTGTCGGAGCCCCATAGTGGATGAGCATTCACCTACCTATTCAAACATTACATTCCTTAATATTTGGTCCTTCGAGCCGGATTGCTACACTCATTACGGTGACATGGAGCAACAGAGTCAACATAACTCTCCTGATACCACATATCCTGTACGTCCACAGGCCAGAGCGCGTCAACTTCCATTACGTCTGCAAGCTTATGACATTGCATTACCTAAATCCCTCATACCAGACCATGCGCTGCATGACACTTCATACCACCAGCCAAGGATGGATCACCAAACAGCACAGCTAAACCTCAGTGGACGGGCCGAGCCTATCTCGACTGTGGATCAGCTTCCTATGGGTGAGTTATCTCTGGTGCAGAATGGAGCAGTTCCAGCCACATGTCACCTGGGCAGTGTTGATAATGGATCCGTTCTTGCTAGACAGTTAGATGCTGAGAGATCCTTTATGCATTCTAGTTCACCGGTAGGCCAAAGAGAATATTACAGTCAATCCGCAAGTGAATTACTCAGCAGTGGTTCTATTTCGCCTTCACTTCGAGATGAAGAACAGGCTAGAGCTATGTCACCGCCTGTGGTCAGACTGAAAGCTACTGCAGCGCCATCTATCCCAATTCAGTATACAAACCAGACATTCCCAGCTGCTATTGTCAACAGAGACATTTCTCAACAGTCAGCCCCATGGCACATTACACAAATAATGACAAATACCACATATGGTACGACTCCGTCATACTTGAGTGCCTCGCATTTACCTGCACCATGTGTAACTTTGCACCAGCAGACATTATTCAGTACGCCAGATTTCCGTTCTTCATATCAGCTTACCTCATCATTGCCACGTACTGTTACCTCAGTGAAGTTGCCTCTAGTTACAGCTGCCAACACAACTGGTGTGCCACCTGTCTATCAGTTACAGACTGCTGCGCCATGCCAACCACAACGGCAGCCATTCACCATGCCAGACCCTAATCGTCCTCCATCATCGGTCCCAGGGTATTATGTCACTCAGCCTTCTACACATATTCCAAGACAGAGCTGGTATGACACTCCAGTGATGTACCCGTCACCACCTCCAACTCCTGTTTATCAGCCAATGCCTCCAGCACTTCCACTCCAGCCAGTTCCAATCCCCAAATTACCGAAGCTTGTGAATGATAGTGAGAGAGAGTTTACGGATCTGAAGATGGCTTTGGACAATCTCCTCAATCCTCACACTGAGCTTACTGAACATTATAAATACAGAGTACTAATGGAACAGTTAGTTCTGGAGGAAGCCAGGCTAATAGCCCAATCATGTCGACATTATCCTGCGCCCTATGCAGCAGCTATGACAGCATTGCAACGACAGTATGGCCAACCTCATCAGCTGGCACAAAGTGAAATTGCATCTCTGTTAAATTCGCCTGATATCAGAGCAGGGGATGCAAAGGCTTTCCAAAGTTTTGCGCTCAAGGTTGACTTGTTAGTAGGCATGTTGATGTCTATTGAGGGGCCTCAGGGACGAGAACTCACTTGCACGGGCCATGTCGACAGACTACTCAGTAAGCTACCCAAGCAGTACAGAGATAGTTTCATCGAGCACCTCCAGTTACGAGGCCGACTGAGCACCGACAGCCTCAATCCGTATAACCTCCATGACCTCGCTGACTGGTTGAAAGTGAAGGCAGAGGCTCAGCGTCTGTCATCTAAAATGGTACAGCGCTACCAGATGGAGAGAGTTCAAGCCCCACAGAGAGAACGTCAATCCATGCCGAAGGCCCAAACTCAACTCACTGCAATTTATCATGGCAGCGATCAAGCCAAAGAGGTCAGTACAGTACACTATGCCCATTCAGAGCCCGCATATGGCCAGCAATTAGTCAAGAAGCTGAAACGTCTGTGTCTGTTCTGTAAAAGTCAAGAGCACTACTTGTCACAGTGTAGCCAAATCACTGAGCGCTCAACTGAACAGATTCTCAAGTGGATAAAGGACGGCAAGAGATGTTGGAAATGTGGCCGCACCAGTCATAGATGTGAGGAATGCACGCTGAAGAAACCTTGCAAGGAATGTGGCAGCGTACACCTCAGTGTCCTGCATTCTATCGCCAAAGAGGGTCCCAACCTTGTGTTACTTACGATGTCTGCCGATCGAGCATATCTGACTTCCCCTAGCTCCACAGGACGTGTGTACCTGAAAGTTGTGCCAGTACTGCTGTGGAAAGGCAAGAGGTCTGTATCAACATATGCTATCCTGGATGATGGGGCCCAACGGAGTATTGTTCTTCCAGCAGCAGTTCAGCAGCTAGGACTTGCGGGTAGGGAAGAGACTATGGCCCTTCGCACCATCCGACATGATGTCACACATTTGAGGGGACAGACAATTGATCTGCTGATTTCTACACAGTCAAGTCCAAAGGTGAAGTACACCCTCACAAACGTGTTTACAGCTCCTCTCCTTACGTTAGCTGAGCAAACCTATCCCATTAAGAGGCTTCAACGATGCTATTGCCACCTCAGAGGAATTCATCTTCCATCCTTTGATAAGGTGCAGCCCCTTCTCTTAATCGGGTCTGACTATCCGAACCTGATAACAGCTAAGGAGCCCATCAGACTAGGATCAGTTGGTGGACCGGCAGCTGTACATACACAGCTCGGTTGGGTTCTCCAGGGACCAGATGGACTCCTCCCACATCAGGTACCTTCAACACAGTGCTTATTCACTTCCCTGTCTCCAATTCGAGATCCTGTTTACCAACATGTCGAGCGACTGTGGCAATTGGACGTCCTCCCATACCGCAGTGAAAAGCTGGTAACACGGTCAAAACAGGATCAAGAGGCTGTGAATATGCTAGAGACTGGAACACAACGTGTAGAGGTTGATGGCATCTGGCGTTACGCTACTCCACTCCTTCGTGCACGGGATGGCCCAGCTTTGAGAGGAACAAAGGAGGCAGTCTTATCCCGCCTCAGGAATACTGAGAAGCATCTCAGCAAAGACGCAGGGAAAGCTCAGGTGTATGAAGGTGAAATACAGAAACTCCTTGATTCAGGGTATGTTGTGAAGGTACTACCGGAGAATCTGCGGTCCGATGAGGAGTCATGGTTCATACCACACCACCTTGTGCACCACAATGGCAAGGCATCATGCATCTGGGTGTCTCCCTTAATCCGCAGCTGCTTCCTGGTCCCAGCCTCGGTGCCTCATTGATGGGAGTTCTCCTTCGGTTTCGGCAGTATCCCGTTGCCATTAGTGGTGACATACGCGGCATGTTTCACCAGGTGAGACTCCTACCCAAAGATAAACCCCTGCTGAGGTTTATTTGGAGAAACATGCGAAAGGAGGATCCGCCTGACGTCTACGAATGGCAAGTCTTGCCTTTTGGGACGACCTGTAGTCCCTGTTGCGCTACTTTTGCGTTACAGACACATGTGCGCAGCCAGCAGCCCGGAAACGAAGAAGTACTGCAGTCTATAGAGCGAAGCTTCTACGTTGACAATTGTCTTCAAAGTCTTCCCACTGCTACGGAACCTAAGCAATTGATCGATAAGATGAGACCTCTTCTATCTTCTGGGGGCTTCGAGATAAGACAGTGGGCTTCTAATGTGCCTTCCGTCATTCAACATTTACCATCAACAGCTCGTTCAGAAAGCATTGAGCTGTGGTTGCAGCAGTATAATTCGGATCCCATGGAACCAGCTCTGGGTTTGATGTGGCGCTGTCTAGAGGATCAACTGGGCTACCGGCATCGTGCCATGGTAGAGCACCCTCCAACGATGAGACACATTTACAAGGTTTTGGCGTCACAATACGACCCTCTAGGGTTTCTCATTCCCTTTACCACACGGGCCAAGGTTCTTGTCCAGAAGCTTTGGGCCAAACCGAGGAACTGGGATGATCCGAACCTTCCCGCGGATTTGTTAGAGCAGTGGAAAATATGGGAGGAGGAGTTGACTGACCTCAGCAAGATCAAGCTTAACAGATGCTACATCCCTTCCAACTTTGATGTGGAGACATCACAATTTAGATTGCATGTGTTTGGTGATGCATCAGAGGTGGCCTATGGATCAGTTGCTTACCTCCTTGTTGAGCAGCATGGAGAGATTCATACCTCCTTTGTCATGGCCCGCTCTAGGGTAGCCCCCAAACGACAGCTGTCAATCCCACGTCTCGAACTCTGTGCAGCTCTGACCAGTGCACAGCTCGCCAATTTACTCCGCCAGGAATTAACTATCCCCATAGAAGAAGTGACATTATGGACTGACTCTACTACTGTCCTGACTTGGATACAGTCCGAGTCTTGTAGGTATAAAGTCTTTGTTGGGACAAGAGTGGCGGAAATCCAAGAGTTGACGGAGCTTCACTCATGGAGGTATGTGGATTCTCTCAACAACTCAGCGGATGATATTACTAGAGGGAAGACACTTAGAGAGTTGGCGAACCCAAGCAGGTGGAGCCAGGGTCCAGATTTTCTTTGTGAACCACCAGATCACTGGCCAATCACACCCTTGATAGAGGCCCAAGATGATCTATCAGAGACGAAGAAAGTTGTCCTTTGTGGGTTAGTTGTAAGTGATGAAGGTTCTGGCATTCCAGATGCATCCCAGTACACTTCCTGGAAGGACCTAATTGATGCTGCTTACCAGTTTCTTCACGGGGCGGCTGCCCAAGACATAAGTATGCAACACCCTGATTACCAGAGTGCGGAAACACTAATATTGAGTCGATGTCAGGAGGAGACCTTTTCAGAGGAACTTAAGGCCTTGAAGGCAGCAAAACCTGTGCCTGCGTCCAGCCGTTTGAACACACTTGCACCAGAGTTGGATTGCACGCTAGGATTGATTCGTGTGGGAGGAAGGCTGAGGAAACTGGATGGCTTAAGTCAAACAGAGATCCACCCAGTGGTTTTACACCCAAACCATAAAGTGACTAAACTTCTCATTAAGCATTATGATGAACGCCTTCTCCATCCAGGATCTGACAGGGTTTTTGCTGAACTCCGTCGCCACTACTGGATCCTGAGAGGTAGACAAGCAGTCAGGCAACATCAGAGAGAGTGTCTGGAGTGCCAGAAGTGTAGAGCTAAGCCGATCGTGCCAATCATGGCTGACTTACCTCAAGCTCGCCTGCGACTGTTCCAACCGCCTTTTTTCTCTACTGGAGTTGACTGCTTTGGGCCCTTCATTGTGAAGATTGGTCGTCGCACTGAAAAGCGATGGGGAGTCATCTTCAAGTGCTTGACGACCAGATGCATTCACCTCGATCTCCTTAACAGCATTGATGCGGATTCATTTTTGTTGGCACTCAGACGCTTTATAGCCCGCAGAGGTACCCCATCTGAGATCCTCTCGGATCAAGGGACCAATTTCCGAGGAGCTGAGACCGAGCTAAGGGAAGCCTTCAAAGTGATGGAACCTAAATTGCAAGAGCTGTTGGCTGGTCATCAGATCAACTTTAAAATGAATCCTCCCGCCGCACCACACTTCGGAGGCGCATGGGAAAGGGAGATTAGATCAGTAAAGTCTGCCCTGCGTGTAGTTATCGGGAGCCAGTCAGTTCCAGAGGAAGTACTACGTACAGTACTGATCGAAGTAGAGGGCATCCTCAACAGCAAGCCACTGGGATACGTCTCGTCCGATGTTGCGGACATAGACCCGGTAACCCCTAATATGCTGCTTATGGGGCGGCGAGATGCCTCACTTCCCCAGGTGATTTACACTCCCGAACCTCTTTCTAAGCGCCGCTGGCGACACTCCCAGACCATTGTGGATCACTTCTGGTCATACTACATTCGACATTACCTCCCAAGCCTCCAGACTCGCCAAAAGTGGCAGCGAGAAACTCCGGATATAACTGAGGACATGGTGGTAATGATTATGGACCCGCAGCTGCCCAGAGCTCAATGGCCAACTGGTAGGATCGTCAAGTTGATTACCAGTGATGATGGACACATTCGGTCAGCTCAAATCAAGGTCAATGACCGCCTATACTTACGACCCGTGGCCAAACTTGTCAGACTTCCTGCACTTCCAGGTGGAGATGTTACCGATTCCAAGGACTAGGGAATTCATCTTTACACATATTAGCTATGCTAATCTGGGGGCGGCTGTTCTAAATTCCCTCTAAGAGTATTCGAGAAGGACTTTTATTATGACATGTTTTGCTGTGCGCGCTGCTGGGTAACGTTAGTTTCCGTTATTCCTTTGTGTTTACTTTCACTTTCAGCAGCCGTTTGCTCCGTCATTTTCCTCAGGTGTTAATGTGCGTGATTGAATGTAAGTTTATTTATTCATACGCAGTTACAACTGATGAATGTTTGTTAAATTGTTGTATTCAAGTATTTAGCTAGTGCAACCGAACTTTAGTTTAGTTATATGCAGTGATTCACGTGTATATGGTTGCAGCTGTAATCCGATGTGACGTTGTTATATATATATATATATAAATAACGTGTCAGTAGTGAGTGACTGTTTATGTTTGTGTAACTTAAAGTTATTAGACACACACTGATGTATCTTTGTATTCTGTTTATTCTAGAAAAACCACATTCAATACCTTGTACCAATTCGGAACTCAGTACAGCTGGATGATGTCATTGTGTGTGAATATTCAAACCTATAAAGAGTTTAACGGTTCCCTGTCTCCTGTCACGCTTCTTGTCGGAGCCCCGTAGTGGATGAGCATTCACCTACCTATTCAAACATTACATTCCTTAATACTACGTGTACATATTGAAGAGAAGAAAACGGTTTGTGTTTGTGTTTCTACTGGAAACAACGGACCATATGAGATTCTGCACAGTTCAGCGCACTTGGATCGGCGTTCGTAGATCGATTGGTAAAGACTATTTTTCAAAGATGGCTTCTTCCTGTATTCTCGAAGTTGACTGTGTGTATAAAATATCTTCTTATTAAACTGTATGGACACTGACAAAGTTCTCAATGCTTCGGTTTGAATGTAGGGACCCTTATTATGCTGCCGTGTTGGTGTGGGGCTATTTTGAGACTTGTTAGTGGCAATAACAAGCGATTTTTATTTGTCATTACTCTATGCCCTATATACTAGCGTTATACTAGCGTTATAGGCTAAACTGTTTTTAGAGATAAAACTAATTACATTCGGCAATCATGAAAACAAAACTCAGATAACAGTTGACTAGGTAGCAATGTGTAATTAGACCAAAGGTTCATTTTGCGCCGGAGTTGTCCTTTAACGTAACATTTTAATTATATAATTATGAAATGACCGAAATGAATGAAACGACTAGATAAATGATTCATTCATTTTACTGATCGAAACTCAAAGATCTGAGTCAGTAAAAATGATCCAAGCTTCCCATCACTAAAGCACACTAGAATAGATAAAAGTATGAGACAAAGTGAATATACCTGTGTAAAATAATTCACAGATGTATTTAATAAAGTAATAGATACAGACTTTGACCTCAAAAACTCATCAACCGAACCACAGGCTCAACTCTTCAGCACAGTGGTAACCCCAAAAACTCCAGAAATATACCACAAAACCTTTTATATTCCTAAATACTAGACCATTAAACACTACCAGATCTTCCTGTATATTAATATTGAGCAAAACACATCAAATAACTCATTTTAACATTTGCTCTCCTAAAACAGTCAGAAGCAAAGCATGCTGGGAACTGAAAATCTGTGGTAACTCTTTTCATGTTTGAAGAACGGCAAAGTCAAAAGCTCCAATGAGTTCATATAGTTTACTTCAGAAAACTCTCACAGGTACAGATTGGCAGGAAGACGGGCAGGAACACTTGCAACAACACCAAAACATTTACAAGAACCGACAAAGACTGAATGAACTGAGGGAAACTAAATACAGAGTACTGATGACAATAATGAATAGGAGACAGGTGAAATGGATGAAGATAATTAACTAAACACAGGTGAATAAACTGAGGACAAACGAGGAGCGGGAAAACTGAATAGGACTAAACCAAAACACTAAGAAAAAGGGGAAACAAAGAGTCAAACTGTAGCACATGTACTGTATGTGGCATCTGTAGACAATAAAGGATAAACCTTACATGTAATTGTATTTTTGTCTTTATTTATAATTATGTAATATGTATTATTATGCAATATAGACATGCATAGTCAATATTGCTGTGCATTGAAAAATATAAGACCCAGTACTAAACTACATTCACTTACACTTTCTAAGTGACTGACAACTCTTAAATAACTGGTTTGTAAATAATGCTATACTTCATTTAGAAATTATTATTTGATCATTAATAAAGTATGAAAATACAATTATTAAACACATATATCTGCTTATAAATCAAGAATAAATCATTTATAGCTGTATTTATAAACAGCTTATTAATGTCTATGAATGCTTTATGAATGATGAATGATCTGTTTTCTAATGCTTAACTAATGATTAATAGCATGCAGATATTATAAAGTGTGACCGATGTCTCTTTAAACTGTGACCATATTAACACATGAACAATTCACAACAACCTCATCAGCCAGTGTTTTTTAAAGTTTCCTGAGAGTAACGTTTAAATGATCTGGATAATACAGTCTTGTGAGAGTAAAAGGTTGTTTTTCTCCATTTGTACACATTTCATGACGCTTGTGAAATAAAAAGCAAGAGTTGTATTTAAGGGGGCAGTTTAGTTGGTAACGGGGCACGGTTCGCTAATGTGAACGCTGTCATGGGACCCGGGTGCGCACTGCGGTACCGAACCCGAGACTGCCTGGAGTTCGGTTGCTCCTGAACCGTGCCGCGGTTCGCGTGAATGTGAAAGCAGCACGGATTAATCCGGCCGCGCACTTTATCAGGAAGTAAAGTATCCTGCGCATGTGTTTTAGCTTATTGTGATGTATTCAGTTAAATAAAACACTTGTAAGGGATGATAGTGTTGATGATTTACCTTGGGTACGAGCGAGAGTGAGCCTGCAGTGTATTCGTGCATTGTGTGTGAAATCAGGGCACCACATTTGGAAATCCACTGTCTCCTCAAAAGAGTCCGTTTGCAAGCAGCAGAAGTCCACCTTATGTGACACACGCACAGTAAACATGTATTGTTCACTCAACTGCACACAATAGCAGCGAATTATTAAAAAAAACACACACTTCTGATTATTTACCCACTTTCTGTTTTCTAAAAGTCTTTTGTTGGACTGATTAATCAAGCTCTCCATAAAAGAAACAATACAAACCCTACAATTTAATATAATATCACGTATTATAAAGATCCCTCATATTTAATGATGTTGTATGATTTGTAAATTGCAATAAACGGATTACAGTATTAATGAAACATTATAAGTTGATAGTAAAAGGTGTTAGTAAAAGTTCTGTCCAGCAGGAGTCGCCAGAGTGACGCTGAGAATCAGTGAATCAATGAATCAGTTCATAGAGCAAATGAGTCAATACATCAAAAAGAATCATTTCTCTTATTGCCAGAGCACAGAGTCATGTGAGGCAATATATATTTAATAATATAAAAAGTTGTGTAATCTTCCTTTTTACTTATGTCCTCTGTGATTCTGATTATTGGATGAGATCGGTTGCACATCTCACGCAAACCACGTGACCGAACCATCATCACTTCACCAAACCAGTCAGAAGAAACATTGAGAAGTTACTGGTTATTAGATCAGAAAACTGTTATGATCACTGTTTTGTTTCAGTAGGACACCCAGTCATTCATCACATCATAATAAACAGAACTACCAGTTAATGAAAGTACATTGATTTGATCCTATTGAAGCTGCAGGCTTTCTCTGCGCTGGTGACAAACTGAAGTCTGCTTTTCTTGAACATTTGATGCTTATTGTTTGTTCAAATGTTAAAGGTGCCCCAGAATGTTTTTTAAAATCATTTTATAATATTTCCTGCAATGTTAGTATGTTTTTTAGATCAAAAATAGTCATAATTTAGAAATAAAAGGCATTTTTCCTAGCCTGATTTTAGCCTCTGCTTTGAACGCTCTGTTTGAAGGGGCGTGTCTGCTGTGTGTAATCCGGCCTCTGCTGTGATTGGCTGACACGCTTGCATATGAAATAGCTATGTATTACATGTGAAACTCTCCCGAATAATTTTACCACAGCTTATACGTTTTTACTATCACAGCTATCGAGATGAACTAATCGTGAGATGTTTTTGAAGATCTATTCCCATCAAAGTGTTGCTGCAATGATCATTGAGCAGCAGAGGACAGTCTGTCGATCGCGAGGAGGATATTATCATGATTGTAACGCAGTTTCTCTCTGCTTTCACCAATGCAGACACGATCATGTAAATACAGTAAGAGCTCGTTGTGCAGTGTAACGTGCGTCATTGAATTCATAACGAGTTTGGCAAGTGTCCAGATAAACTCGCGCTGTGTGAAAGATTGATCTTTGATCGCTTAATAGGGGGATATCAGCTAAATTGGGCCACTTTTTGGTAAATCGTTTGGGACAATGAATAATACAATACCATATTTGCAGTATCCATGTGTTTTTATGATTAATTATGACTGTTTTTGATACATTTGTGTTGAAATTGTGTAATAAAATAAAATTATTTAGGCCCTACAGTTCTTGAAACATCAGAAGTGCCGAGTTTTTTTGCATGAGCCGTTTCAGGTAAAATGGGCCAGCTGTTCAGGTAAAATGGGCCAGTCAAATTGCAAAGGGAAATAGCAATTTATCATTAATTATATTTAAACACAATTTCTTATACAGCCAAATTAAACAAACATAGTTCATATGTGCCATTTAAAAACAAAAATGTGTGTGTGTGTGTGTGTGTGTGTGTGTCTGTCTGTCTGTCTGTCTGTCTGTGTGTCTGTCAGTGTGTGCATGCGTGTCTGTGTCTGTCTGTGTCTGTCTGAGTCTGTGTCTGTGTGTCTGAGTCTGTGTGTCTTTGTGTCTGTGTCTGAATCTGTATGTCTGAATCTGTGTGTCTGAGTCTGTGTGTCTGAGTCTGTGTGTCTGAGTCTGTGTGTCTGAGTCTGTGTCTGTGTGTCGAAGTCCCTGTGTGTCTGAGTCTGTGTGTCTGAGTCTGAGTGTCTGAGTCTGTATGTCTGAATCTGTGTGTCTGAGTCTGTGTGTCTGAGTCTGTGTCTGTGTGTCTGAGTCCCTGTGTGTCTGAGTCTGTGTGTCTGAGTCTGAGTGTCTGAGTCTGTGTGTCTGAGTCTGTGTCTGTGTCTGTGTGTCTGAGTCCCTGTGTGTCTGAGTCTGTGTGTCTGAGTCTGAGTGTCTGAGTCTGTATGTCTGAATCTGTGTGTCTGAGTCTGTGTCTGTGTGTCTGAGTCCCTGTGTGTCTGAGTCTGTGTGTCTGAGTCTGAGTGTCTGAGTCTGTGTGTCTGAGTCTGTTTTCCTGTGTCTGAGTCTGTGTGTCTGAGTCTGTGTGTCTGAGTTTGTGTCTGTGTGTCTGAGTCCCTGTGTGTCTGAGTCTGTCTGTGTGTCTGAGTCCCTGTGTGTCTGAGTCTGTGTGTCTGAGTCTGAGTGTCTGAGTCTGTGTGTCTGAGTCTGTGTTCCTGTCTCTGAGTCTGTGTGTCTGAGTCTGTGTGTCTGTCTGAGTCAGTGTGTCTGAGTCTGAGTGTCTGAGTCTGTGTGTCTGAGTCTGTGTTCCTGTGTCTGAGTCTGTCTCTCAGTCTGTGTGTCTGAGTCTGTGTGTGTGTGTGTGTGTGTGTGTGTGTCTGAGTCTGTCTGTGTCTGAGTCTGTGTCTTTGTGTCTGAGTCCCTGTGTGTCTGAGTCCCTGTGTGTCTGAGTCTGTGTGTCTGAGTCTGTGTGTCTGAGTCGGTGTGTCTGAGTCTGTGTGTCTGAGTCGGTGTGTCTGAGTCTCTGTGTCTGTCTGTGTCTGAGTCTCTGTGTCTGTGTGTCTGTGTCTGAGTCTGTGTGTCTGTGTCTGAGTCTGTGTCTGAGTCTGTGTGTCTGAGTCTGTGTGTGTCACAGAGACTGAGACACAGAGAGTCAGACACACAGACTCAGACACAGACACACAGACTCAGACAGACACAGAGACTCAGACACACCGACTCAGACACACAGACTCAGACACACACACAGACTCAGACACACAGACTCAGACACACCGACTCAGACACACAGACTCAGACACACAGACTCAGACACACAGACTTAGACAGAGACAGACACACAGACTCAGACACAGGAAATCAGATAAGACATACCGACTCAGACACACAGACTCAGACACAGACACATAAGCCGCGTTTCCACTGCCGGGCTAGGGCTGGGCCAGAGCTAACAGCGAGCAGAGCCGAGCTAGTGGCCTCGGGCCTCAAGCACCGGGCTTGCGTTTCCACTGTCGGGCCAGTAGCCCCACAGCGCTGCCCCAGACCCCACCCCTAACACGCCTTTCAGGATCAAACGTCATAAAACCCAACCCATTTCAGCGGGTATTATGAATTCATTTATTTTTTTAAATTAGGAAGATAGCATGTATAACTCAACTGCCGTAGTGGCTGCAATAGTGTCCCGAGACCAGTACAGGCGATTCTCCATTTCAAGCAGCGATTTTTTGCGCGATTTAACAAGTAGGGCTGCGGGCACGTTTTCAAGTTATTCATTAATCGTTAACCGAGGCCCATCGGTTAATACTCGGTGCATAGTGTGCGCGCCGCAACCTCGAGATACAGAGTAAATTTTTAACACCTTTAATAACTGATTGGACCCCATTTGAAACGAAATTAATTTATAGAAATAAAACGCAGCAAGTACGGAGCAGTTAAAGCCGCATTTCCATCACCCTTCAAACTGAAATTGGCAATTGAAAATAAGCAAAACGTCCATTTCACAAAAACTCCGTGTCTGCAAATAATAATAATAATAACCATCATCATCATTATTGTAACATTTTGTTAGGCTGCATATGTAGAAGACGCCTTTATCCAAAAAAGGAACAGAGCACAAACACAATATTTTTGACAAATATCAGCGCATATCCAGTGTGTGTGGAGCACGCACTGATGGCTGCGAGACGCCCATGTGAACAGTTTCATTGCATTTCTTTCAGTGGAAACAACTTAAAATACTCTTTAATTTCTGGTCATACAGAAAATAATAATACATTATTCGCAAATAAATTTATTTATAACAAGAAAACGTTGTGCTTTAACAATTAATCAAGGCGCGCTTCATGATCTCCTGAAGCGCGAGACCTGAAACAGCCACCGCACTCGAATTTGTTCGTTTTAAATTGGACATTTAAAGCTTTAGTCTACAGGGGTTATATCCTTTGTAGATTAAAGCTTTAAATGTCCAATTTAAAACGAACAAATTCGAATCGAAAGCCAATATCTTCTATGTTTATGTAGCTTAGCCTAATTTCTCTCTAAATGTGCATCCGGAGATGGAGATATGTTTTTAGCCGAAAATCATTTAGAAAACAATAGTTTATTAATAAACAATTAATGCCTCGTTATTTTATATTATTTTATTATCAGACACATTTATTATAGCCTATAAATCACCCATAAATCCCCTTTCTGTAGGCTGTGGTTACGGCTCTTCTCATTCAGCACTGCGGGGAAAATATCATTTCCAGGTTCTAATTCGGCCTCAGAAAACCAGTAAAATATATATTTTTTTCATATTAATTTGTCAAATATTTTAAATGTTTAGGGGGGCAAAAAAATCAAACACATATCTGAAAATTCGTCGATATGTAGCTATATATTTTTGCGCAGCATTTGGCATAGGCCTACAGTTCAAATTAAAATGTTATGCAATTTTAAACGGTTAATCGGTTAAACATGGACACCCCTATGTGCATCTTGCTTCAGATCATAACGTTCCATAACACCGATAAACTCCGCCTTTTACCTTGAGCACGCCTCTAGCCCGAGCTGGCCCCCTCTGGCCCAAGGTATTCGACGGGCCAGAAATCCTGGCCGTTGGCCCTGAGGAAGCCCCGATCAAGCCCCGGAAGTGACAGTGGAAACGCGACTGGCCCTGGCACGCACTAGCATGGCCCGGCCCTGGCCCGGCAGTGGAAACGCGGCACATAGACTCAGACTCAGACACACAGACTCAGACACACACACTCAGACACACAGACTCAGACACACAGACTCAGATACACTCAGACACACAGACTCAGACTCAGACATACCGATTCAGACACACAGACTCAGACACAGACACACAGATTCAGACACAGACACACAGACTCAGACACAGACACACAGACAGACACACAGACTCAGACACACAGACAGACACAGACACGCACGCACACACTGACAGACACACAGACAGACACACACACACACACACACACACACATTTTTGTTTTTAAATGGCACATATGAACTATGTTTGTTTAATTTGGCTGTATAAGAAATTGTGTTTAAATATAATTAATGATAAATTGCTATTTCCCTTTGCAATTTGACCGGCCCATTTTACCTGAACAGCTGGCCCATTTTACCTGAAACGGCTCATGCAAAAAAACTCGGCACTTCTGATGTTTCAAGAACTGTAGGGCCTAAATAATTTTATTTTATTACAAAATTTCAACACAAATGTATCAAAAACAGTCATAATTAATCATAAAAACACATGGATACTGCAAATATGGTATTGTATTATTGTCCCAAACGTTTTACCAAAAAGTGGCCCAATTTAGCTGATATCACCTTATGCAGTGGCTTTACTTACTGATGCATAAACGGTATTGAACGATTTTGAAAGAAAGAAAAAGGCGGCGAGACCACCTTCGAGCGCCAACGCAGCGTTACTCTTAAGCGTACCTGCACTTTTTGTTGCGTACCGCTACTTCTCACATGTAGCCGCTACTCTATACACTGACAGAAAAAGCGTGACGGCCGTTTAACCCCTTCTTTACTGCGCACACCTGCGGCGCGTTACGGCTGCAAAACAGCAACCGGAGCTGATCGCGAGTTTAAACATTAGCTTGTGGTAAAAAATTGTCAATAAAATGTCACATCCGTTTAATTCTGCTACACTTAAAAATTAAGATATAACGGATTGCATCATTACTTTATTTTAACTGGTTTTCAAATGTTTAATTGGCAAACAAATCATGCAAGCACACTTTTAACAAACCTGATTACAATAAATAAAACATAATCTCCCTATTTATTGTATTATTATTATTATTTCAGTGATTCTGACTACATGTTCTGAAAAAATTAATATTGCCAATATAAATTGTCAATAAAGACAAAAAAGACATTAAAGACACATGTGAAAAAAACGGTACATGCTGTCTTTAAATAAATGCACAAAAAATATATAAAAATCATGAAGCTGTCATTTTATGCATATTCATAAAGTCAAAGGGTAATCTAATAATGTGGTTTAAGTTTAAACGTTAGAAAAATAAATCAATTTTTAGACATTGCGCCATACCAAAAGTGGATGTTTCTGTACAATGAGCTGATAGTTTTGTGTATTATTTCTCCTAATCATATTTAGCACACCAAGCCTAATAAAAGGTGTTACAGAGGCAATCTTGCAGGATTGTTTTTTTTTTTTCCGTCCACGTTACACAGGTTATAACTTTGCACACTTAGGAGTTCCTTTGTCTTCTACATTTGGCAAATAAATGTGAAAAATATACCTGTGGTATTTGTTAGTAATTTTTCTGGCTTTAAGTTTATGAACATACCAGACTCAAAAATGCACCTTTAAGTTTATAGAACAGATCATATTAGATGGGCACCTGCCTGCATGGAAGTCATATTGCAGTTTTGTGAACAATGCACAACGTATGACTCATAACTATACCAAATTAGGAACAAAGCAAAACATGAACTTTATTATACTGAATTAGATTTAGTACACTTTCTGCTTGAACTTACACTGTTTTTTCCGTCCACATACGTTAAATTTTACATCAACTCAACTTTGATCAAAGTTTAACATTACCAAAGTATAACATTGCCAGATTTATCCTTTCACACAGCTGTATCCCAGGTTGTCTCAGGATGTTAACCTGAGGACAATGGCTTTCTGCATGAAGATTGAATTTTGCAGGCTGTTGTCCTTGCAGTTAGCCTAAACTGAGGAATCGCCCATAAAACATATTTAGGCCTAATTACAAACTACCTGCGAGGTTATTTATTTGGGTATAGCACACGCCTGAATTCAAATGAGCCATTTTAACCTAGATTAATCTAGATTAATTTCAAAATTAATCTAGATTAAAAAAAAAATCTCCCACCTCAAATATATATATATACATATATATATACATAGACACACACACACACACACACATACACACATGTATAAAAAAACACCATTATAACATCACATTAACTAATGCTTCATAATTCATACCCATATGAGATAAAGTCTGAAGAGTGAAAATCCATAAAAGTTCACGTCTCAACAGGAGCAATTCAATGTCGCCCCCTCTAGCTGGCACATTCACTTCTTCAATCCCACAAAAGCGTAAAGGGGAAACATCGTGATTACAGGCTGGAAAATGAGCTGCAACTGGATAATTTACATCTTTTCTTCTGATAGAGCTCTTATGTTCACTACTTCTTTGTTTTAATTGACGGGACTTTTTCCCCACATGACCTAACCCACAAGGACAACGGATCAAATAAACAACATAAGTAGAAACACAAGTAATCACAGATTTGATGGTGTATTTTTTGCCAGTTCTTGGATGACAAAAAAAGAAGTTTTAAATGTATTGTTGCTCTGAGCACAATTACCACACATTACCTCAACATTGGCCTTGAACAATGTAGAGTTGAGGAGGTCCACAAGACCGAAGAATAAGAGTCCAGGATATTTACAGGATTATGAGTTACAAAAGTTATCAAAGTGATATATGGCAAAGAGTAATGTAGATATCTATTATTTGTAAGCTACTGTTATCTGGGAAAAGGGGATGTAGTAAATGCTATATTCAATGTTGTCCAGTAGAGGGCGGAAGGGGTTTGCTTGTGGGTTAACTCTGGTATGCACAGAAATAGAGGGCAGGTGTGTGTGTCATTATGTTGACTGTTGAACTGGTGTTTGGATGACACATGGTCCGCTCGGACATGCTATCAATAAAAAGCTTCATTGAATTATCCATGTCTCCTCATGTCTGACGCTCCCCAAAGTATATTACAATAATAAAGACATGTCTATGCCTATAACTGCACACATCACGCAGTGAAAACACCAGAGACAAATGCGATGTCAGCTCACAGTGCCTCGTCCATCGTTAAAACAGTTAGAACAGACAATACTCATCACACACCTCTACGCACATAGAGAATTAACTTATGACTTAAATGACATTTGCCCCCTTTCTTCTCCCCTCCTCTCCTCTCGCGCAGGAGACAGACATTATTCTGCCGCGAATGTGACGCGAATTGTCACTTGAACAAGCAAATCCACAAAGATAGATAAAAAAATAGCTAATACGTAGGCAATTAGATGGTTTTAATTTGGAAACATTAAGATATGACTAAGTCGAAGTGTTATCTAAAATTTAAGACCTTTCTTTCATACGTCAAATAGACTTTATAAGACTTTTAATGGCCTTAAATTTTATATCTAATTTAAGACTTTTTAAGGACCAGCGGGAACCCTTTCGTTCATCTCAGCATAATATAAGTGAAATGGCATGTTAAATCCCATCACATCTAGTACTTAGGCAAACGCTGACTGGATGAAGAAATGGCTATTACTCTGGATATTGATCCAAACACACCTAAATAGATTATCAAGGGACATTGTTTGCTCGGTACATTTCAATGAGGACGACTATTTTGAAAAAATGGAATTTGCCACACGGACTGTGCTGAAGGATACGGCCATCCCATCTATAGCACAGACAGGTATTATCATCGGCTAATTTCAAAATCAGCAAAGACAGCAATAAGAGAGAGCGGCAACCTGGTAAGATCATTTAGTTTCTTTACTTTTAATGAAGATGGTAGTGTTAAGTGTTTGCGACTTACTTTCACTTTGATTTGCCATAGATTGCGGCGCGTTGGCTTGATAGGCGCTCAGCTGCTCATCTGAGGTGATGCGTGTCGCAGTAGCGCCGTCATATCTGACTAAAATAACATGACATATGGCCTATAACACGCTGTCACACGTTTATTTTTTAGCATTTTTGGGAGTAGTAACATTTACATATGTGGTTTCAACAACCAGATGCATTTACACAGTTTGGTCTGAAATGTGGCCCAGATGTGGTTTGAGTGATCGGAGTTTCGGAGGGCATTTACACCTGGTCTTTTCGAGATCGGATACAGAAAACGTATGAAGTGATTTCAGAGCATCCGTTAACTGAATTAATTGAGAATCTCACCTGAAAATCCAATAACATCAGCAATTGTCATTCAAGCAGCTGATTTCTGTATTATGCATTATATGCATTCATCAGATATTTCATCCCTCTCTATGTATTTGTATTGTAAGAAAAAGAGCTTCCCGGACACTACAAAATTATTCATTTCGTGTTACATAGAAGAAAAGTAGATCAAATGGGTTTAGAATTACACAAGAAAACCTTATGAAAAAAAAACCAACAACAACAACAAAAACTGATTTAGTTATTATTTCGTGCTGTTTAAAACTGGGGTTGACAATAGAATAAAATAATTATGATTACTCTCATTATTTAATAATATGAACATTCCAGTGTTAAATCTTGTAAAACATATTTAGGCCTAATTACAAACTACCTGCGAGGTTATTTATTTGGGTATAGCACACGCCTGAATTCAAATGAGCCATTTTAATCTAGATTAATCTAGATTAATTTCAAAATTAATCTAGATTAAAAAAAAAATCTCCCACCTCAAATATATATATATATATATATATATATATATATATATATATATATATATATATATATATATATACATATATATATATATACATAGACACACACACACACACACACACACACATACACACATGTATAAAAAAAACACCATTATAACATCACATTAACTAATGCTTCATCATTCATACCCATAGGAGATAAAGTCTGAAGAGTGAAAATCCATAAAAGTTCACGTCTCAACAGGAGCAATTCAATGTCGCCCCCTCTAGCTGGCACATTCACTTCTTCAATCCCACAAAAGCGTAAAGGGGAAACATCGTGATTACAGGCTAGAAAATGAGCTGCAACTGGATAATTTACATCTTTTCTTCTGATAGAGCTCTTATGTTCACTAATTCTTTGTTTTAATTGACGTGACTTTTTCCCCACATGACCTAACCTGTTATGTCGTTTATATGTACATTATAAGGAGGCTCGACACAAGTGAAACATCAGTATCTCCATTGAACCCACGGCTTTATTGTTCCCCCCTCCAACAACGACCTACACAAGGTTCCTACCCCAGTAGTTAACCTGATACTACATCCCCCTTTCTAAGGAAATGATAAACTTAGTGCAGATGGAAACATTAATAACATTAAGAGCAATTTCTAAACTTTCACAGAAGGCTCTTCTGATTACTTATACTGAAAATATACCCCATGTCATAACTAAAATGGCGATCAAGATCAGTAACAACCGTAACACATATTTTATGCTTTTTTTTTTATAAATTTGGCTGTAAAGTACTATGAACATGTACTTCTGTAACCTCTTTATCAACAACATAAATTGGCAACAATCAACTACTCCCTGCCCTCCCCCACTTCTCGGGTGCCATTACTAAGAACAAACAAAGTCTTTCAAGTAAGATGGAGGATTCCTTATTCGGGCTGGGAAACGTCTTTCACATGCAGGAGACTGCTGACTGGCTACACACTGTGCCCCAGGTTTGACAGGAGTGTGTGTGTCAGGAACTTTGCTATCAGGTGCTGGTTCCATTAGGTTAGCAGGTTCTCCAGGAGCTACAGGGGTTGGTGAAAGATGGTATCTGTTCCTTCTCAGAGTGCCCCCAGGTGTCTCAATGATGTATGACCTCGGCGTGCCAGCAGTAGACACCACCGTGCCTCTTTCCACTGTGTCCTTGACCCACACATGGTCACCAGGTTGAAGGTATGGCATGTTGCGTGCTCTGTGCCTTTGGTCATAATTCCGTCGCAGTTTTTGTCTGTACGTTTGCTCTGTCCTTTTCAGGCTATCCATGTCTACGCACCCTGGGTTGAGCTTGGATGGAATGACAGGAACTGGCGTTCTTATTTTCCTCCCCATCAGAAGTTCAGTGGGACTGTATCCATTCGCCAGGGGAGCAGCTCGATAAGCCATCAGGGCAAGATAGGGGTCGCTGGATTTCTTGAGAAGACTTTTGACTGTCCTCACAGGGCGCTCCGCCTCCCCGTTGCTCTGTGGGAAATGGGGACTGGATGTCACATGATTAAACCCCCAATCCTGTGCAAACTGCCTGAAAATCTCAGATGCAAACTGTGGGCCATTATCTGAGCGGACCTCTTCAGGTATACCATGACGAGCAAAAATAGACTTGACATGATCAATCACAGCTCCAGATGTTGTAGATGTCAGTTTGGCCACTTCAAAATATCTGGAGAAATAGTCCACGATGACCAGGTATTGTTTGCTGTCTATCTGGAATAAATCCGCTCCTACAGTGGACCATGGTCTTGGAGGAAACTCAGTAGACATCATCTTTTCTTTGAAATTGACTCTTTCTCGGCTACACACATCACATTTCTCTATCATGTTTGTCAGCTCTCTGCTGAGCCCCAGCCACCACACTGAATACTTAGCTCGCTCTCTACATTTCGTTATTCCCAGGTGGCCCTCGTGCAGCTTTGACAGAATGTCTGCCCTGAGTGATGCTGGGATGACAATCCTGCTGCCATACAACAGAAGACCATCTTGGATTGTGAGCTCACCTGAAAATTGCAGATATGGCTGAAACACTGTGTTAATTGAAAATTTATCTGGCCATCCTTCGACACAGAATTTCTTCAAGTGCTTGAGTGTGGGGTCGTCGTCTTGGTGTCTCTGAATTTCTCTTAACCTCTTTTCTGTAGCTGGGATATTCGCTACAACAGAGTCAACATAGAGGTTAATTTCCTCCTCTTGCAACCCTTCTGCTGTGTGACTGATGGGAGCTCGGGACAGCACATCCGCAGTTGCGATGTCTTTTCCAGCCACATGTGATATGGTGTAGGAAAAACGCATTAGTCGCATGCGCAGACGCTGTATGCGTGGAGGAAGTTCATCTAAACTCTTTGAGCCTAGTAGGGGAACCAGGGGCTTGTGGTCCGTCTCAATATGAAAACTCTTTCCAATAAGGAACTCCGCAAACCTCTCACAGGCCCATGTTGATGCTAGCGCCTCTTTCTCGATCTGGGCGTAACGTTGCTCTGTGCTGCTGAGGGCCCTCGAAGCATACGCCACAGGTTTCCACTCTGTGTCTGTGTGCCGCTGGAGAAGAACGGCGCCCATCCCAAATGAGGAAGAGTCAGCAGAGACAAGCGTTTCAGCATTCGGATCATACAATGCAAGCCCTGGGGGTGTCGTCAGTTCTTTCTTGATCTCATCAAAAGCCTGTTGCTGCTGCGGCCCCCAGGCCCACATACTGGACTTTTTCAGCAGGTCTCTTAGTGGTCGTGTTCTCTCAGCCAAGTGAGGCAGGAACTTCCCCAGGTGGTTTGTCATTCCCAGGAAGCGTCTAACCTCACTGACGTTACTGGGTGCTGGCATAGCTTTTACAGCACTCACTTTATCAGGGTCAGCACTGACACCTGATGCCTCGATGACCAGCCCCAGGAATTTGATCCGGCTCTTAGAAAACTCACACTTGTCGTTGAGCGTCACTCCTGCCTCCTGCAGTCGTGAAAGTACTCTCCACAATCTCTCATCATGCTCCGTCTGTGTGGCTCCCCAAATGAGCACGTCATCCATCTGACACAGAACACCCACTAGGCCCTCCAAGATGCGTGACATGCGCTTTTGGAAATGTTCTGGTGCTGACGAGATCCCAAAGCACAGGCGATTGTAACAATACCGCCCAAACGGAGTTATGAAAGTGGTTAACAGAGTTGACTCCTTGGACAGTGGAATCTGCCAAAAGCCTGCGTTGGCGTCTAGCTTTGAAAACACTTTGGCCCCAGCGAGCTGTCCTAAAGTGTGTTCAACTGAGGGGAGTGGGTGCTTCTCTCTCATAACTGATTTGTTCAGCTGTGTGAGATCGGTGCATATTCTCACCTTGCCTGTGCGTTTCGGCACCACCACCATAGGCGCGCACCATTCAGTGGGCCCCTCCACCTTTGAGATAACACCCTGCTGCTCCATACGGTCCAGCTCCTCTCTGACCTTTGGCAGGAGTGGGAGGGAGATGCGCCTAGGAGTTGAGAGGGAGAAAGGCTGAGCGCCTGGTTTCAGTACTATGTTGTACTCGCCCTCCATTTTACCAAGTCCACAGAAAAGCTTTGGGAACTCCCTTTTTACTGTCTCTTTGGAGTCAAGGCTGACGTTATTTATTCTTGCGACCAACTGCAGTGCCACTGCGGCAAGCCCGCCTAGCAGTGGTGTACACAGCCCCTCCACGACGTAAATTTCCTCTTTAGTACTTTTACTGTTTTTTCTGAGAGTGGCGGTGAACTTGCCCTTCACATCCAGACGAGTCCCTCCTGGCCCCAGCAGAACCCTCGTTGACTTCTCCAGCTTGCTGAACTGGCCCTGGTTATACAGCGTTTCAGATATAGCGGTGACGTCCGCGCCAGTGTCGATTTTAAAGCGTGCATTGAGATTCTCGACCTGTATGTCTGTCATCCATGGGCTGTCATTTGCATCTGCTGACAGTGACCCCAGAAATGCAACTTCCTCACCAGTGTCCTCAGTCACTGTAGCTACATGCATTTCACACATTCTTTTGGTTTTGCACACTCTGGCATAATGTCCCTTTTTTCTGCAGTTATTGCAAATTACCTCTTTAGCTGGACATTGCTGTTGGCTATGCCATCTTGTATCACCGCATCTGCTGCATTGTGCTTGTCTTTCCTTCTGTTTTCTCTCTGTTTGTTTGTATTGTGGCTTGGGTTGTTTTGGTATGCTTTGTTTTGCGCGTGCGCCGATGCGCGTGCACGCTGTCGAGCTGAGCGTTAGATACCTCCGTTTTGAAGTTCATTTTTAGCATTTCTTGTTGCTTCTTCACTTGCTCGCTTTGTCTAGCTCTGTTAATTGCTTTCTCTAAAGTCAGTTCGGGGTCAAGTTGAAGCTGTTCTGACAAGCGTTTATCTCTCAGACCCACAACAAGTCTATCTCTCACCATTTCGTCATGCAGAGCCCCGTATCCGCAGTGCTCTGCTAGACAGTGCAGCGCTGTGTGAAAGCTGTCTGCCGACTCGCCCATTTCTTGCTGCCTCTGGTTAAACTTTGCCCTCTCAAAGATCACATTTCTGCGAGTTACGAAATGAGCATCCAGCTTTCTCTTAACTGTCTCGTACTCACTCGCTTCCTCTGGGCTGAGGTGCAGGGAAACCAGTATATCCTCCGCCTCCTCCCCCATTGTGTAAATCAGTGCATTCACTTGATTTTCGTCCGCTTGTGTTTCCAATCCAGACGCGATGCGGAATCTGTCTAAGCGTTTAATCCATTTAGTCCAGTCTTCGGCTTTAAATGTGAACTTCTCTGGTGGAGAGACTTGAAACTGATTCATTTTGCCGTCCGTGAGCTCGCTAGCATTAGCGTTAGCCCCCAAAACTTCCGGTAATCGGCAGAGAGAAAACAAATAAACAACTAGCCTGTGTCCTGTGTTATCTCTTACTTGTTCGACGTCCGTTAATATTACGCTTTTACTTCTGACACCATGTTATGTCGTTTATATGTACATTATAAGGAGGCTCGACACAAGTGAAACATCAGTATCTCCATTGAACCCACGGCTTTATTGTTCCCCCCTCCAACAACCACCTACACAAGGTTCCTACCCCAGTA
Source organism: Pimephales promelas (assembly GCF_988280905.1). Classification (NCBI taxonomy): domain Eukaryota; kingdom Metazoa; phylum Chordata; class Actinopteri; order Cypriniformes; family Leuciscidae; genus Pimephales; species Pimephales promelas. Next base: position 49,670,343 of record NC_142770.1, on the reverse strand, counting down.
GTTAACCTGATACTACATAACCCACAAGGACAACGGATCAAATAAACAACATAAGTAGAAATACAAGTAATCACAGATTTGATGGTGTATTTTTTGCCAGTTCTTGGATGACAAAAAAAGAAGTTTTAAATGTTTTGTTGCTCTGAGCACAATTACCACAACGATAATTACCATTCTGTGTTGGACTAAGCAAAATTTGAGATGGACGCGGAGTAACACTTTGAAAACGAGCATGTACCAACCTGTCACGGTGCGGGTTCAGGCAGAAGGACAGGCTGAGTCCAAATCTCGATAAAGAGACATTTTATTCTCAAACAGGCAGGAAGACGGGGTATACAGCGTAACATGGAACATTGACCGACAAACACAGACTGAAGGAGGGAGAACTAAATACACAGAGGAATCAAACAATAATGATGTGAAGACAGGTGATACTGATGAACAAGACGAGGAACAGGTGGCTGATGAGGGAGTGAGTTCAGAAGTGGAGACAAGAGGATCCTGGGAAGTGTAGTGCTGATGACAAGACAGGACGGTGCAGACGAAGACTGTGACAGAACTCCCCCCTCCCGGGAGGCGTGACCTCACGCCGCATAACAGAGGAAGGAGGGGGGACGAACTGGGGGCTGGGCGGGGCGTGGCCAGGGCGGAGCAGGCTGAGGGCGTGGCCAGGGCGGAGCAGGCTGAGGGCGAGACCAGGGCGGAGTCGGCTGAGGGCGAGACCAGGGCGGAGCAGATGGAGGGTGAGACCAGGGCGTGGAGCCGATGGTAGTGGGGCTGACAACACCAGGGGGCCGACTGACAGGGGCGGAGCGGATGGGAGAGGAGACCAGGGTGCAGCTGAGGGACAGACGATAATGGGTGCTGAGGAGGGACCGAGGGAACATGGGGACACCGCAGGCTCTGGTGACTGAAGTGACGACAGGGGCACAGAGGGACACGGTGAGGTCAGAGGGCGTGAGGGCTGACGGGTGACTGGAGGGAGTGAGGAGTCCAACTGAACCGAAGGGGTGACAAAACGGGGCGGAGCCAAAGTAAGGAAGTCCATAGGTGAGGGGAGGATGACGAGGGAGTGCAGGGAATTCGGAGGGACGAGGGAGCCTGGCCGAGCTGGTGGACTGTGGGACCATGGAGGAGCTGAGGGAGGTAGCAGCCACGGGGGAGCCGATGGGACCGGGGGCCGAGGAAGTGTCTCAGAGGAGGAGGTGTGAGGCGAAGACCGGGGATCCAAGGACCAGGCTGGGTCAGGGGAGCTGAAGGGCAGGAGAGCAGAGCGAGGACAGATGAGAGGAGGCGGGAGAGGGAGGCTGGGTGGGATCCTGGTCTCTGGCGCCGGCTGGACGTTCTCTGGCGCCGGCTGGACGGTCACTGGGGCAGGCTGGACGGTCTCTGGCGCTGGCTGGACGGTCTCTGGCGCTGGCTGGACGGTTTCTGGCGCTGGCTGGACGGTCTCTGGCGCTGGCTGGATGGTCACTGGAGAGCTGGACGGAACCAGCAGTGAAGAGCATACAGTCTCTGGAGGGCTGGACGGAACCAGCAGTGAAGAGCATACAGTCTCTGGAGGGCTGGACGGAACCAGCTGTGAAGAGCATACAGTCTCTGGAGGGCTGGACGGAACCAGCAGTGAAGAGCATACAGTCTCTGGAGAACTGGACGGAACCAGCGGTGAAGAGCATTCAGTTTCTGGAGAGCTGGACGGAACCAGCGGTGAAGAGCATACAGTCTCTGGAGAGCTGGACGGGACCAGCGGTGAAGAGCATTCAGTTTCTGGAGAGCTGGACGGAACCAGCAGTGAAGAGCATACAGTCTCTGGAGGGCTGGACGGAACCAGCAATGAAGAGCATACAGTCTCTGGAGAACTGGACGGAACCAGCGGTGAAGAGCATTCAGTTTCTGGAGAGCTGGACGGAACCAGCGGTGAAGAGCATACAGTCTCTGGAGAGCTGGACGGGACCAGCGGTGAAGAGCATTCAGTTTCTGGAGAGCTGGACGGAACCAGCAGTGAAGAGCATACAGTCTCTGGAGAGCTGGACGGAACCAGCGGTGAAGAGCATTCAATCTCTGGAGGGCTGGACGGAACCAGCGGTGAAGAGCATTCAGTCTCTGGAGAGCTGGACGGGACCAGCGGTGAAGAGCATTCAATCTCTGGAGGGCTGGACGGAACCAGCTGTGAAGAGCATACAGTCTCTGGAGAGCTGGACGGAACCAGCGGTGAAGAGCATTCAGTCTCTGGAGAGCTGGACGGAACCAGCGGTGAAGAGCATTCAGTCTCTGGAGAGCTGGACGGAACCAGCGGTGAAGAGCATTCAGTGGGAACCAGCGGTGAAGAGCATTCAGTCTCTGGAGAGCTGGACGGAACCAGCGGTGAAGAGCATTCAGACTCTGGAGAGCTGGACGGAACCAGCGGTGAAGAGCATTCAGTCTCTGGAGAGCTGGACGGAACCAGCGGTGAAGAGCATTCAGTCTCTGGAGAGCTGGACGGAACCAGCGGTGAAGAGCATTCAGTCTCTGGAGAGCTGGACGGAACCAGCGGTGAAGAGCATTCAGTCTCTGGAGAGCTGGACGGAACCAGCGGTGAAGAGCATACAGTCTCTGGAGAGCTGGACGGAACCAGCGGTGAAGAGCATTCAGTCTCTGGAGAGCTGGACGGAACCAGCGGTGAAGAGCATTCGAGCGATGGAGTGGGGCTGGTGACGTCATACATGGTAAAGGGAGATCCACATGACACCAGCACCCACTCCACATAGGCCGCAAAGTCCCCTCGAGGCCCGTCTCCGGGCAGGCGTGCCTGGGTTTCAGCATTTAGGCCTGCCCGGAAGAACACACAGAGGCTGGTAACATCATAGTGAACATGAGGTACCAAATCCAAATACCTCTGTGTGTGGGCCTCGAGGGATTGATCCTCCTGCTCCAGGAGGAGAAGCTGTACAGCGGCTAAATCCATTTTAATCCCTTTTTTGGGGGTCGGTCGATCTGTCACGGTGCGGGTTCAGGCAGAAGGACAGGCTGAGTCCAAATCTCGATAAAGAGACATTTTATTCTCAAACAGGCAGGAAGACGGGGTATACAGCGTAACATGGAACATTGACCGACAAACACAGACTGAAGGAGGGAGAACTAAATACACAGAGGAATCAAACAATAATGATGTGAAGACAGGTGATACTGATGAACAAGACGAGGAACAGGTGGCTGATGAGGGAGTGAGTTCAGAAGTGGAGACAAGAGGATCCTGGGAAGTGTAGTGCTGATGACAAGACAGGACGGTGCAGACGAAGACTGTGACACAACCAAGCGATCTTTTAGATTTCACGTTTATAAACAATCAAAGGAGGATGTTGAAAAATTTCACTCAACTCTGGATCAGAAGACAGCAGGTGCCGATGTTTTTTAAAAATAGATTTTATCGTGTAAGAATTAGGTGAATGGGTCGTAATACAAGTGAAAGAAAACTTTCTTGCCTTTTTTGTCTTCTTTTTTAACAACTCAGACCTGGTCTTTTTGAAGGCTGTGTTAAATGCTTCATCAACCCATTCTGAGGGGTAACCTCTATTCTATTTTTCATAATGTTCGGTTTCTCAATAAAATCAGAATCAGAATAACAAATCCGGCTCAATCTACAGAACTGACTCCTGCAGACCTTTTTTTTAAAGTCAGATCAAAGCTGGTAGCGAGTAAAAGTGTGTTGCGATCGGCCTCTTTTGTAATCAACCTCTCTTCGTTCTTCTGTACCCACATATCCAGGAAGTGTACTCTAGAATGATGAATATCAGAAGTAAATTATAAGTCGTCAACCAGGTCATTCAAAAAAGTCACCAGTTCTTCCTCATAATCTCCCAAAAAATACAAAAACTATCATTAGAGATTATCTTTGAGGGAAACCAGTTAAGCGCTCTTTGATAACGTGATGATTACGTCCCTGCAGATCATCTGTCCATCATCGTCCAACCTGGCAATTTGATTGGCCCGATCATTTTTTGTCTGATCATAATTACTCCTCAATGGATCGAGTCCAGACCGAACTTCCCGACCCAAAAAATGTTGTGGGCGGAGTTCAGGCTGGCATCCAGGCGAACGATTCGCTAAATAACGATTGACAATACTCACGTTTAAGTGCTTAAGTTCTTCTCATGTTCTTCACATGTTTATCTGATACAATTTGATAGGAGGCGCTGTCTCGAAAAACGAGGGGTCTGAGGATGCGGGACTCTGGGTGGGGGACTGTAGATGCAGGTCTCCGAGTCTGCAGCTTCACACTCGCTCTGGTTGTGCAGGAACACACTACTGACTCTTTCTCTCTACGGCTCTGGTGAACGGTTGAGGAGCCGACCAATCAAAAGTTCTCAGCATGCTCCTCTCATGAATATGGTTAAATACTTGCTAACTACATTACTAATTCATATATACACACTACTATCATTACATAGAGAAACTAACTTACATTACTTTTATTTCTTGTATATATATATATATATATATATATATATATATATATATATAAGTACATTTCTCTACTTTTATTTTAACATTTGGGGCATATTGTTTGTCATATATGCCAATATACATTAAATGTCAAAAGCAGAGACTTCAATTTTGTCACCAGCGCAGAGAAAGCCTGTAGCTTGAATAGGATCAAATCAATGTTCTTTCATGAATTGGCATTTCTGGTTATTATGAAATGATGATTGGGCTAATGGTCTGAAACTGAACAGTGATCATATCACCTCTCTGATCTAATAACCAGTAATAATGTCTCTCTTTGATCCTTCATTCTGGTTTATTGAAGTGATTGATTCAATCACGTGTGGTGCGTGAGAAGTGTAACCTCTGATCCAATAACCAGAATTACAGAGGAGATAACTGAAGAGGAAGACTACATTATCTAACATTAAATGAGAAATAAATAAAGGAACGTAACGTTGGCCGGTATGGCGCTGGAGCCAGGCCCGGGTTTGGGGCTCGTATGCGAGTGAGGATTGTACTGTTCAGCTATTTCAAGAAAGATTTCAACCTAAGAAAGTTGAATGAGGAAACGTCTTCTGATTGTTGCAGGTGCTATTTATAAATGCTGAACTAAGAGAATGACTGAATAGGTCAATGAGAGAGCTGCGCTTTATAATAACGTTCAGTTGTAAGTCATTTATAAGTGTTAGTTAATGATGAACTAAGCGTTTACAAAACATTCATAAATGATCAGCAAGTGATATACTAACATTTTATGTATGTTTTGTAAATTCTGTTATAAGTAATTTACAATTGTTTAGTTAATGATTAACTAATCATTTACAAAACATAAACATGTGTTTCATAAATGTTTAATAAAGGTTGTTATTTTCTCCCTACTCTTACATAATTACAAACAACCCAGCCTGAAACCCTCCTCATCCTCACAGAATTTGCAAGACAGTGTCTATAATAAATAGTGCGTGTAATTTACCGTCAGCAGAACTGATAACGCCTGGGCTTATCGATACTGTGGTCTTCCTTAATTTGGCCCCAGGGCCTGTTTAATGTTTAACACTGGGTGTTGGTACCCATCCCTACGTATGGGTGAGTTCATATGGATGAAGGCCTGTTGTGTTCGGTCTCTTGGTTTGTGATAGTGGCAGCTATTGTGAAACTCACCTTCGTCATGTACTGAGTGTGGATGGCATCGTCCTGAAGAATCACAGGGTCAAATGATATCTCATCTGGTGACAAGAGCATAGTAACTTTAAAAACTCGAATGATATCTTTACCCCCTGATAATGTATTGCGGATATACATTCAAACATTTAAAGGCTAAGAGTATGAGCGTTGAGTAAACTGGACAGATATCTGTGAAAAATAACTTGCGTGCCTAAAGTTGTCGACCCCCTGAATTCAGCATTTAAAAGTTAAAAGAATTTCAGTATTTATCAGTAAAAAAAAATACATATAAATAAATGATTAACTTATTGTTGGACAGTATGGTGTCTGTCTCATGGGCCAACATAATTAAAAACACACCTAGAGGAAAATAAATACCGGTCAAAAGTTTTAGATCGTAAGATTTTTTATGTTTTTAAAAGAAGTCTCTTCTGCTCACCAAGGCTGCAATTATTTGATAAAAAAAACATGATCCTTCAGAAATTATTATAATATGATGCTCAAGAAACATTTATGATTATTATCCATGTTGAAAACAGTTTTTTTTTTACATTTTTATTTCAGGATTCTTTGATGAATAGAAAGTTCAAAAGAACAGAATTGATCTGAAATGGGAAGCTTTTGTAACATTAATCTCTACATAACAGTCACTAATTCAAAAGTTTGGGGTCAGTAAGAATTTATTTTTTTATTTTTGGGGGAAAGAAATTAGAAAATACTTTTATTCATCAAGGATGAGTTAAATTGATCAAAAGTTACAGTAAAGACATTTATTATGTTAGAAAAGATTATATTTTAAATAAATGCTGTCCTTTTTAACTTTCTATTCATCATAGATTTTGGGGGGGGGGGAAATGGTACACAACTGTTTTCAACATTGAAAATAATAATTTATGTTTTTTGAGCATAAAATCAGCATATTAGAATGATTTCTGAAGGTAATCAGCAACAGTAATGATGTTGAAAATTCAGCTTTCAAAATACATTTTAAAATGTATTAAAATAGAAAACAGTCATTTTAAATTGTCATAATATTTCACAATATTACTGTTTGTCATTTCTTTTCTTCATCAAATAAAGCAGCCTTGGTGAGCAGAAGAGACTTCATTTAAAAACATAAAAAATCTTACGATCTAAAACTTTTGACCGGTAGTGTATATACCAATGACCATGATATTGTCACGGGGGCGGAAGAAGGATGACGGAGAAGCAGGTAGAAAAATACTTTCTTTAATCTAGTGAAACTCAGGAACAGGTAACAGGTGCGACAGCGTGTTGAACACAAACAATAGCGGACAAAGAAGTGAAGACAGGCAGGAACTTAAATACACAGTGAAGGTGATTACAAAATGACAGGCAGTTGTGCGGGAGGTGATGAGTGTCCATGGCAACAGATAAGGGCGGAGAACTCAGACGAGGGGCACACGTGGCAAATCAAAACACACAGACAGTCCAAAGATGGTGACAGATATCCTGTTATCATTATAACGATGACCGTTATAACATTATATTTGCCAGATATTATTTAGCCTACAGGCTTCTCAAGGACAATATCACTGAAAAAAATGGGGTTAATGAATTTAAAGTGAGAGACTTCATTCAAAATCATAAATCCTACAGACCCACAACTATTGAACAGTATGTTTGAGGTTTTGCTGACTAGTCGAGTTTGTCGAGGTTGTCTTGGACCGCAGGGGGTGCAGCAGGACATCAGCATGATGATCTTCAAGAAAATAACATGCAATGTGTCACAGAGCCAACAATGTTACAAAGGATTTACAATAGAACAAAGGGTTTATTACAAGGAAGCAAGCTAAAGATGAAATGCAGAAAAGATAAAGAATATAAATATATAAAACCTTAAGGTAATCTTTGTAAGTGACGTCATTAACAGTAACGTTACAGTGAATTCTTTCAGGTTAAATTATTTAGCTTACTTCCAATAACCCATTGACACATTACCAGCAAAACAAAACTATCAAAAACTGTAAGATGTGGTTAAAACCCCAAACTTATGTAAAAGAAGAGCTAACGTTAACTTAACTTAACTTAACTTAACGTTACCTATTCTGAAAACGGTTGAGATGCTAACAGACTTTTTCAAAGACAAAAAAACATTTCTAAATATTCAACAGAAGCGTATCAATTATACGTAAGAAAGGTGTCAGGAACGTTTGTATGTATTATTTGTGTGATTTTGTTTACTAAACTTACCTGAAAGAAGCGAAAACAACAGCGAGAGACGCTAGTTTTGCTGTTTGTCAGTTGAAGAGGTTTCCTTGTTTCCATCTGCTCGCGTGCGCTCCTGTCTTTGAATCGGACAGCTTTGAATGCGACTCGCACGCGCATTGAAAGAACAATTCAAAAGGCACGCAACATTTAAATAAACTTCTAGAATTACAACATGTAACAATTTAAAATATCATTAATTTTAAATCATGAATTTAAAAATCATTGTGTAGTTCTATGACCCATGTATTTGTATTTATTTTTTTACATTAAACGAGAATATGAAAGCACGAAACACTTCTGCACAGCTGCACTACATCCTGAACTTCAGCCTTCAGCTCCTTTGTTTCCTGTCTGCCATTATTGGACAATCCAGGTTTGGATTAATCAGTTTGTCCAATAATGGCAGACAGGAAACAAAGGAGCAGGCTGAAGTTCAGGGAGTAGTGCAGCTGTGCATAAAGCCACGTTGCAGTTTCATTTGTGTCTGATTGGTCTCAGTCGTTACATCAGTGATGTATTTATATTTATAAACTCATTATTATAGACTCATTAAGACCTACTGCATTACAATATATAGTTACATCTATATATTTTTTTATAATTCCTCATAAGTCACAAATGTGTTATCATTGACTAACATAATTGACTGTTGAATGAAATTACATTTATGACATTTCACGGGATTGTTAAATAGTTTGATTAAGCTTCTAATCTTAAACCTTCTAATCTTAAAACATATGACTGTTAAACAACTGAAAACAGTGTACTGTTATGCCCTATGCCCTATGACTGTGGGGTTGCCCACAGTAAACCCTCATGGGGGCCCAAATGGGCAAAACTGCTATGGGCCTCACATGGGCTAACCCACTAGGGGCCCGTGCCCTCAGAAAGCCCACACGGGGCCCCAAAGGGTTTGCCCTTGCCTACACTGTCCCACAGAAAACACACACTTACCCACAGTTCATATATACACACTACTATCATTACATATAGAGAAACTAACTGACATTATATATATATATATATATATATATATATTAACAAAGGAGCAATACTATATATTGTATATATATATATATATATATATATATATAATGTAAGTTAGTTTCTCTATATAGTGTGTGTATATATGAACTGTGGGTAAAAAGAAAAAAAAGAGTCAAAACATAATGCTATACGATAATATGCATAAATTGTGATGCGTACAAATGTGTATGTCGGTGGATTTGTTCATACGTAAATAAATTACGTTTTTGTGCTGACAATATGTAAATATTTTACGTTTTAGTACTGTAAATACGTCAGTATTATACGTTTCTGCGCATATAAAACGTAATTATATATACGTATGATAGAACGACACTTTATGTACAAATACATACGTATTCTCATGAGAACATTTCACCCTCATAAAAACGTGCACACACGTGAAGGTCATGATGTGGACCAAAGATTGGGCAGATATTAATTATTTGAAAAAAAGAAGCGGGTTCGGCAAAATGGTTCATCACAGTTCCTCCACCGATCTCCGGAGTTGTGCATGAATTGGAGTGGCTGTACATTCATCCCGCCGATGGTTTACCCACCGAGGCTTTTTTGGTGTGCAGGGGGAAATCCCCTCCCGATACTTTGCCGCTGGTGCCCTCCAATGGCCAACGTTGGCAAGACTGAACGTGCTATCTGTGTAATTGTTGTTCAAGTTCACACAGGTAATCTTACTCTCAAAATCGTTCAATACCGTTTATGCATCAGTAAGTCAAGCCAGTGCATAAAATATCAATTTCGCATCATTTCTTTTAATAGGATAAAAAAAAACTTTAATTTATGAATAAATTATATACAGAAAGCGATCAAAGATCATCTTTCCACACAGCGCGAGTTTATCTGGACACTTGCCAAACTCGTTATGAATTCAATGACGCACGTTACACTGCACAATAGAGTTGTGACGTTCGCGAACGAACCGATTCTTTTGAACGGCTCATAAACATGAACGATGGGAGCCGAGTCGCGGCAGGAGGGGAGCCGTTCTTTCTGTCGTTCTTTTTTTCCTATGCGTGTTTTACACAGATGCACATAAATTACCTCCTCAGTTACAGGGGAAGGGGCGCCCAGCGCAGGGGTGATAGTTGTGCACGCGCGTGCATATTTTACGTTATCTTTTATAACCCTACGTGCCTATGTCATTGGGTAGGAGCGGAGCCAAAACTTGTGCACGCCGCCATCACATGGTTACTCCAGTTTTTTTTTTTTTTTTTAAAAGCCATAAAGTAAGGAACTGCTTGTATTTATTTACATTGCATTTTGTGTTCATGTTAATGTTATTGTATCTATATATTTCCAACTTTAAATATTTTTTGTTTTTTATCAAAATGTTCTTGTGGTATTGTATGAAAAACATAAGTCAACAGCTTTACACATACACTCACTTTGTACTAAAGGTAAATACAAAATAGTGATGTCACATTCTAAGCAGAGGGATGTTGTGCAACCCTTTGAAATATAGCCCACACGTGACAAATGAGGTAATAATCAATATTTCAGAATAATTCAAACTCAGATATTGATGCGTGATATCTGAGTTTGAATTATTTGACTACAAATCTCACCTCGTCATTCCTCCCAGTGATTATACTAAATATTTAAAAAGAGCCAAAAGAGCCATTCTTTTGAACGGCTCTTTGAAAGGAACGGATCGCCAAGATCCGGATCCCCTCAAAGAGCCATAAATCCCATCACTACTGCACAACGAGCTCTTACTGTATTTACATGATCGTGTCTGCATTGGTGAAAGCAGAGAGAAACTGCGTTACAATCATGATAATATCCTCCTCGCGATCGACAGACTGTCCTCTGCTGCTCAATGCTCATCGCAGCAACACTTTGATGGGAATAGATCTTCAAAAACATCTCACGATTAGTTCATCTCGATAGCTGTGATAGTAAAAACGTATAAGCTGTGGTAAAATTATTCGGGAGAGTTTCACATGTAATACATAGCTATTTCATATGCAAGCGTGTCAGCCAATCACAGCAGAGGCCGGATTACACACAGCAGACACGCCCCTTCAAACAGAGCGTTCAAAGCAGAGGCTAAAATCAGGCTAGGAAAAATGCCTTTTATTTCTAAATTATGACTATTTTTGATCTAAAAAACATACTAACATTGCAGGAAATATTATAAAATAATTTAAAAAAACATTCTGGGGCACCTTTAACATTTAAACAAACAATAATCATCAAATGTTAAAGAAAAGCAGACTTCAGTTTGTCACCAGCGCAGAGAAAGCCTGTAGCTTCAATAAGATCAAATCAATGTACTTTCATTAACTGCTAGTACTGGTTATTATGAAGTGATGATTGACTGGGCGACACTGAAATAAAACAGTGATTATAACAGTTTCTCTGATCTAATAACCAGTAATAACACTACTCACTGTTACATCTGGCTGGTTTAGTGGAGTGATGACGGGTTCTGTCACGTGGTTTGCGTGAGATGTGCGAACTCTGATCCAATAACCAGAGTCACAGAGGACATGAGTAAAAAGGAAGATTACACCACTTTATATATTATTAAATGTATATTATCTCGCATGACTCTGTGCTCTGGCAATAAGAGAAATCTTTTTTTCTGATGTATTGACTCATTTGCTCCATGAACTGATTCATTGATTCACTGATTCTCAGCGCCACTCTGGCGACTCCTGCTGGTCAGAACTTTTACTTACTGATTAATTAATTGATGATTAATTAAGCCATTAGTGGTGACACCTGATGTTAATAAGAAGAATCATTGTATGAAATAGAAACAACAAGAACAGAAAAAAGGAGAAACTCAAGAACTACTGACTTCGATCCTTTACACATTATTGTACATTATTGTGGGGTGGGGGTGGGGGGATAGGCTATATTTGCACTAAAACCACCTTTAATGCTTGTCTTTATACCAAAAACACGCCCATCACAGAACAGCTACAGTGGTGTAGATCGTAGAGCCTGTAGTTTGTGAAAGAGCTTTTGATGCGCTCGGACCCGAGTTTGAATCCGCCTTTTGCCGAACATGAGATGTAAAATGTATAAACTAACATGAAGGTCTCTAGTGTTATATTTTGCCAATGAACTAAAAAACGAAACCATGATATGGCTTTTTGATTAATAATGTCGTCTAAGTTTAAATGTTAGACATCTTTCCATACCAAAAGTGGACGTTTCAGTAAAATGACGTGGCATCTGTGTGAGTGACACTCAGCGAGAGAGATTGGCACACTCGACGTTGCAAACGCTTTACTCCACCCTTGTGCAATTTAAAAAGTGTCAATATGACTTAAATTATAGACTTACACACTACATTTACACGGTTATCTTGGGAACATATTCTTACTGTTGTCTCTATGCTACGAGCTGGCATCTTGCTGACAAGCCACAGCATCTGGTTTTGAGTTTGCCATATCGTGTGGTTCTGTGTGATTTGGACAACTTCAAGTTCCGCCCACTTCCTGTTACGCCCCTCTCTTGCAGTCCGCAGACAGACCCATCTCGGTTGTTGCAGTTCTTGAATCACCAGTACAGAACCAAGAACTGTTTCTTTCGGCCAACTGATACAACTCACACATGAGCACGCAGCACGAGTGAACCGAGGACTTAAATGAGCGGCTGAATTATTTGAAATGTAAGTTTATTTAATAACAAATAAAATGATGAAGACCATTTATGCCTTTTATATCTTTAAGAAATTTAAAACATCCACGTTTGCACATCGCCTGTAGGCTACAGTGTTCGTTTGCAAAATGTGAAAGTAAGAAACTTATGGCGATGAGTAATATTATTTTACTGAAGTTATGATTACAAATGCCTTTAATATGTGTTGCTGCACCTCAGAGTATCTGGAGTCCTTCTTACAGAAAGAAAAAGGATTACACAATCACCAAAAAGTACATTTTAAACATTGTGAAACCAACCAAACAGAGAATAATGTAGATGGAAATTTGCCATCACTAAACATTCAGGAAAAAAAAAAAACTGTAAAAAGACATCATTTTGATACATTTTCAAGTGAAAGACCACATGTAAATTTCCTTGTTATTAATTGACTGGTGTCCCAGAAGTGCAACATTTCACTGAAATGCAACTCCAATTCAAGACAAAGCTTTTGTGGCACACCTACACGACTATATTCTGGAATGAGCTTTAGAACAATTTAATGGTAACAGCTTACTCATCAGTGTGACATTGGAGATGATAACAACACAAGAACTCAGTCATGGAAACTAGGAACAATACTTTATGCAACAGTGTTATGTCAATATAATGACATTAATACAAAGTTAGTTTAGAATTTTCACTCACATACTGGTGGAGTCAGTCACCTTTGCAGCAATGCTGTAATGCAAACCATTTTAAGTCAACATCCATATGTCCAGTTATTTATTTAGAAAGAAATATACGTCTTGCAACTTACAAGCATTGTTCACCCAGAATGCACAGTTGATGGTCCCACAGTTTACTATGCTTGTCAATGTGGTCTAATAATTTTCTAATAAGAAACATTCTTCAAAATATCTTCCTTAAAGTTCAACAGATGAAAGAAACTCACACAGATTTGGGACAACATGAGGTTGAGTAAATTATGACAAAATTTCCAGTCTGTGGTGAACTATCCCTTTAAGGAATGAGAATCATGTGAGTCTAGTGATAACTAACTATCAGAACTACCTGTCTGAGCAAAATGTGTGACCTGCTATAGCTGAACTCATTAGTTACTAGGGGCATTAAGAGTTATTAAATGAGTTCCAGCAGACAGTTAGCATTATGTCCTGGTATTGTTATGCTGAGCCAGGAATGAAGCGGAGAGAGAATCCACATGCAAGCACTACTTTATTAAAAATAAAAATATCAATAATATCAATACAAAAAAGCCTAGCCTTTCTCTATTGTGAAAATAGTAAAAGAACGAGTCGCATACCTAGTGATGCAGTGTTGTTTGTGGCTTTCCAACACATTTTTTTTGCAGTTCATGCATGTTTGCTGCAAAGGTTCCACCTCTCTCACACTGAGATCCTAAAATGCACATTACACTGAATATCAGAGAAGATAAGGGAGAACATAAATAATACACACAAAGAAGTACCTGATATAACTTACCTTTTGAATATCCCCATTTAGGGGAAGATCACACTGCAGCGGGACAATGTAAGCAACAGCCTTGATAAGATTGCTGGTGTCCTTAAGGTATTTCACTGAATACCCTTCTGGCGGCATCACTATATCTATTAACTTTCTACTCCTGCAGCAACGCATCAACTTGAAGCCTCCAGCATGCCGCAGTAAAGGGAAAGACTCCTCAATTGTTATCAAAAACTGTTGAGGTGTGCACTTTACATCACCAAATTGGACCTTCTTTTTTTCCAAGTCCGTTGGCCTGGAGGCTCATATGGAATTTCACTCGTGTTAACTGTAGCACAGCAAACAAATGTGTGCTCCCATGGCTGGGTGGCATGATTTTTTTTTTTTTGAACTTTTACTATAAGGCTGAAACAGCCTGCTCAAAGATTCTGTGACCTTATTTGGTCGGTAACCTGAAAAATTACTCATGGAGGGAAATGGAAGCCGACCAGTTGGAGGCACAGCTGTTGGTGCTGAGGAAGAAGTGTCAGATCCAGCAGCCGACCCCATCACTCCAGAAGGTCCAGTCAGTCCGGCAGGCGGTCCAGCCAGTCCCGAACCATCTTGCACTCCAGTTTGGTCCCTAAGAAGGCGACTCAACTCCATGAGAAGTGCAGATGCCCTATATTAATGGACAAATAAAAATCATAGACCAAAAAAATTAATATGGCTGCAATCAGGCTGATATAGCAGATATATCAGCTACTTGTAGCTGAAAACATTGAAATAATGACATAGCCAGCTACCCCATTTCAAGTCTTGATCTACATCTGACTGAAAATCATAACTTTGTGATAAAGTTATGTCTAAGAGACAGACTACAGTAACTACAGTGTGGAACAACATCATAGCAGAGTAGAGTGAAAGACTATGTCCAGTGGCCGCAGATGTGAAGTCATTGAAAGCAAGGGGTTCTACACTTCCTACTCCCTTTTGACTGCTGTAACCTTCCAAAATTTTAGTTGTAATCTTCATGAGTTCTGACTTTTCATTTACAAGTAATAGACTTTGGGATGCACTTGGCCACACCTATTTTCAAATTTGCTGCATTGACTATCAGCTTGAATGTACAGCAAGTTTTTGGTTAAATCTGTACTTTACAAAAAAGATTTGCTTTGCAGACAATGTGTAACTTACAAACAGCAGATAATAATTAATCTCCAAAATATAATGTTGTTATCATATACTTAGTTTCGTTAATCTGTCATTACCATAATGTATTATCAATAACGTTTTTTTCCAAAAATCAAACTGTTGCAAGTTACGTTAACAACCCCATTAGTTAAATGCAAAAGTAAAAGTTAGGGTTGATTGTGGCTAATATCATAATCACTAATATTTAGGTCAAAATAATAAAATTATTCATGTTTCAAGTATTTTCATTCAATCAATGTAGTTTCAGTTATCCATAATGAATCAATTACCTCAGCGATGTGTTATGCCCTAAATTAATACATGATTAACTAACTGTATTTTCTATATAGATTTCTGAAATGCGTTTTCTATAAACAGGGTTCCCACACCTTGGTTAACATCAAATTCAAGGACCTTTCAAGGACTTTCCAGGTCCAATACCCTCAAATTCAAGGACTTAATGGGGGACATATTTTAAGTGAGAGCAAGGTTACATCATGTATTTAAGATACATTGTTAGTTTTCATCTGTCAAACATCTAGCAAAAAGCTTTTTTTTTTTTTTTTTTGCATTTATTTTTGACCATATGACAGAGATCTGATATTCCATTTGTCGTATAATGTTTTGCATAAAACCGGAGAATATTTGGTACATTCTAATCTTATAAAAAAATAAATAAAATATAGATAAATATTAAGATAAAATATTATAAATATTTATTATATTAAATATTATAAATATTTAAATAAAATATTATCTAAAATAAAAATGTGTCAAGGTCCTGGAACTGATTATTTGAACATGACAACTTGACAGCTTAACATTAAAACATGAGAAAAAAAACATGAGATCAAGTATGTGAACTTTTTTTACATTTGATTATTTTATTTATTTCTAGGCTACATAACTCTTCAGTATATATATATATATTTTTTTTGTTTAACTCTTCAGTATATGTTGGCGTGCCATAAGAATTTGTGACGATCAGCAGCCGTGGTGCCCTCGAGAGCCACTTGAGGGCACTCTCTCCCCATGTTATGTTTTCCCCATGGACTCTTTGTGTTTCATTATGTTCAGCTGTGTTTCATTATTGGTTATTGAGTTCCTTATTTTAGCCTGAGTTTTCCCTGTGTCCCTTGCGAAGTCTTGTTACCCTGTAAGCGTGCAATTCCGAGCGTTACTCCCTGTTCTGTGTCTCCGTGTTTCCCTGGACTCTTGACGCTTGCCTGTTTCCTGGACTGTTCACGAACCTGTGCTGCCTGCCTCGACCATTGCCTGTTTAGACCACGAGTTTCTGGATTGCCCCTTTGTTTAATTCTGTATCTGAGTTTGTCTGCTTGTTTCAGTTTTAATAAAGTGCTGCAAATGGATTATTCACTACTTAAATTATGAAAAAATTATTACGTAATTATTGTCCCATTTTTATTTAAATAATTTAGCACTTTTAAAAGTTTTAAATGCCATTAATTGTGTATTACAGATAGGATGATCATTTATAAATGATAAATTAATAAAATAACATTAATTATAATTTATTAATTATCTTTCCATAACATATACAAATATAATAGTCTACTAAGCTCTGACAATGTATATTATATTAAGATATACATTTTTAAATAAACAAAAAACACCAATAAGCCTAAGCATAAGGCGCAAGTGCAACAATGAGTAATTTAGCAAGAAAAATTGAAGTTTGCTTTCTGTTTCACAATGTTCAAATTTTTTTTTTTTCCCCTGCTTTCTTTTTTTTAACATGGTGCATTTTATTCTGTTTTTCAATGCTAACCATGTGAGGCTTTAATAAACACAGTTTGAGTTCATTATGTGCATCTGTGTGGTATTGTTATTTATTGTAATGACCCTGACAAGTGCATTCAGCTTTGGGGAAGAAAGTATATTTTTACTCAAAAACAATATATTTATGGTATATTTCTAGTTTTTTGGAAGACACTCTTAATTAATTTGTAATGTACTTGTAATACAAAAAGTACTATAGCTTTGGGGAAGAAAGTATATTTTTACTAAAATATATATATATATTTATGGTATATTTCTAGTTTGTTTGGAAGACACTCTTAATTAATTTGTAATGTACTTGTAATACAAAAAGTACACTTTAATATCACTACTCAAGCATGAAAATATGCATGTACTTAAAGTGTACTAAGTATACTTGAAATTGTCTCAATTTAGCATCAAAAAGTACACTAAATACACTTAAAGTTATACTTTATACTCAGCCAATCACAGCAGAGGCCGGATTACACACAGCAGACACGCCCCTTCAAACAGAGCGTTCAAAGCAGAGGCTAAAATCAGGCTAGGAAAAATGCCTTTTATTTCTAAATTATGACTATTTTTGATCTAAAAAACATACTAACATTGCAGGAAATATTATAAAATGATTTTAAAAAACATTCTGGGGCACCTTTAACATTTGAACAAACAATAAGCATCAAATGTTAAAGAAAAGCAGACTTCAGTTTGTCACCAGCGCAGAGAAAGCCTGTAGCTTCAATAGGATCAAATCAATGTACTTTCATTAACTGGTAGTTCTGGTTATTATGAAGTGATGATTGACTGGGCGACACTGAAATCAAACAGTGATTATAACAGTTTATCTGATCTAATAACCAGTAAAAACACTACTCACTGTTACCTCTGGCTGGTTTAGTGAAGTGATGATGGTTCTGTCACGTGGTTTGCGTGAGATGTGCGAACTCTGATCCAATAACCAGAATCACAGAGGACATAAGTAAAATGGAAGATTACACCACTTTATATATTATTAAATATTATCTCACATGACTCTGTGCTCTGGCAAGAAGAGAAATCTTTTTTCTTGATGTATTGACTCATTTGCTCCATGAACTGATTCATTGATTCACTGATTCTCAGCGTCACTCTGGCGACTCCTGCTGGTCAGAACTTTTACTAACACCTTTTACTAACAACTGATAATGTTTCATTGAACATGTAATCTGTTTATTGCAATTTACAAATCATACAACATCATTAAATATGAGGGATCTTTATAATACGTGATATTATATTAAATTGTAGGGTTTGTATTGTTTCTTTTATGGAGAGCTTGATTAATCAGTCCAACAAGAGACTTTTAGGGGGCTTAGAAAACAGAAAGTGGGTAAATAAGCAGAAGTGTGTTTTTTTTAGTAATTCGCTGTTATTGTGTGCAGTTGAGTGAACAATACATGTTTACTGTGCGTGTGTCACATAAGGTGGACTTCTGCTGCTTGCAAACGGACTCTTTTGAGGAGACAGTGGATTTCCAAATGTGGTGCCCTGATTTCACACACAATGCACGAATACACTGCAGGCTCACTCTCGCTCGTACCCAAGGTAAATCATCAACACTATCATCCCTTACAAGTGTTTTATTTAACTGAATACATCACAATAAGCTAAAACACATGCGCAGGATACTTTACTTCCTGATAAAGTGCGCGGCCGGATTAATCCGTGCTGCTTTCACATTCACGCGAACCGCGGCACGGTTCAGGAGCAACCGAACTCCAGGCAGTCTCGGGTTCGGTACCGCAGTGCGCACCCGGGTCCCATGACAGCGTTCACATTAGCGAACCGTGCCCCGTTACCAACTAAACTGCCCCCTTAAATACAACTCTTGCTTTTTATTTCACAAGCGTCATGAAATGTGTACAAATGGAGAAAAACAACCTTTTACTCTCACAAGACTGTATTATCCAGATCATTTAAACGTTACTCTCAGGAAACTTTAAAAAACACTGGCTGATGAGGTTGTTGTGAATTGTTCATGTGTTAATATGGTCACAGTTTAAAGAGACATCGGTCACACTTTATAATATCTGCATGCTATTAATCATTAGTTAAGCATTAGAAAACAGATCATTCATCATTCATAAAGCATTCATAGACATTAATAAGCTGTTTATAAATACAGCTATAAATGATTTATTCTTGATTTATAAGCAGATATATGTGTTTAATAATTGTATTTTCATACTTTATTAATGATCAAATAATAATTTGTAAATGAAGTATAGCATTATTTACAAACCAGTTATTTAAGAGTTGTCAGTCACTTAGAAAGTGTAAGTGAATAAGCTCTGATTAAAAGGGTAATATTCTTGGTTTAATTCAAAACTGTGATCCTATAGTATAAAAGAAAACAAGGTTTTAAATAATTTGGAGGATTTTACAGGTGGTTTGTGCACAAAAAAAACAAGTAAATATTCCTTCTTTTTCCCATGTGAAAAGAATAAAAATTTTAAGCTTTAGATATATTTTATATCTAATATCAACTCGAATCAAGTTGTGTATCAACTCGTAAATATACGAGTTGATTACTTACGTCAAGACAAACAAAAAATGTATTACAAGTTTTTTTGCAATAGGTTGTTATTAACATAGACAAATGGTGCATGATCTAATTATATATGTGCTAATTTGCATAAATACCCAAACAGATCTAAACATTGGGTATGGCAGGTGAAAATGTCTTGTAGAATCTTGTTGACGTATAAACTATTTAATGTTAAGGTCTGAAACCATTGAGGCTACCATGAATATTCATGAGTCATGTTGACAGCTGTTATCTTATCTATTTTTCCAACCCATTTAAAAACAGTCTGTGAGTGCCATCTTTTGGACATTCATCATATTGCATTGGTTTTAATTTATTGTCCTTAAACAGAGCACTAATGTTTATTTTAAAGTTAGAATATTTTAGCAGTAAGAATATGTTCCAGAGATAAACGTGTAAATGTAGTATAAGTGTAAATTTTTAAATTGCACAAGCAGAGGTGGGGGACTCGAGTCACATGACTTGACTCGAGTCTGACTCGAGTCACAATTTTCAGGACTTGTGACTTGCTTGATTAAAGTACAAAAATGACTTGACTTGACTTTGACTTGAGAACAAGTTACTTGAGACTTGACTTGACTTGAAGTGGAAGACTCGACAATGACTTGAACATATAATAAACAAACAGCAATACAGTTAATTAAAATATATATTATGACGTCAGCATCAATATATCGGCATCTGTGCCTTTACGCTGCTCAATTCAAACCGCGCCAAACGGAAGTTCCGGGAGTCTCACGCATATTGATAGCGTCTCCCTGATGCCCGCAAATGAGTTAAAATCTCCCGGAATCTAGAGCGAGATACTGCGCGTATAACATACATAGCGTGCGGCGTGTGCACGGCAGAGATATGGGAAGCCAAACAAACCAAAAGTGGGACGAGACAGCGGGGCTTTACAGAGCTCGTGCCGCGCAGACATGTCATCTGCACGGTTCAATGATCCGAGCCGCGCAGCCGATTCGTCAGCGCAGCACGGACGTGTTTCCTAGCGACACTCAATAGTCAGCGCTGTACTGACCAATTTAAAGCAACGCAAACCATATGCTACATAGGCTACTACATGCAAATAAATGTACAATAAAGAAACCCCTCCTTCCTTACAAAGAATTGTTCTCTACTGAAGTTTAGGAGTTAATTATGGAGAATTCCATAATTAAAACAATCATTTGTTAATATTTATGTCAATTTAATATATAATATACATAATATTATTTAATATGTAATATTTATTAAATATAAAATATGTTAATATAACATATTACCATTTTTATTTTATATTTATTTTAAACATATTTTAAATATGTTAATATAACATATATCCCCCCCCCCCCCCCCCCCTAACATTACATTCATTGAGATATACCTCCCTGAAATGAATTCTTGTAGGTTGGGATGTCTGTATATGCAGCATAGATATATACACGGCTGTGCAGCTGCAAATGCGTTTTACATATAGGTTTCAGTAAATCGAGGAAAAGGAGTTTCCGAAGACATTTGTTGGCTATGATAAGAAAAACTACTGAATTAAAAAAAAAAAAATTGCATTTTATATTCTCATACATTTCATACATTTTATATTTTACATTTATATAAGATATAAGATATTACATTTTAGATTTCATACATTTTAGACCGTTTCAATTAAATTGAATTAGACAGATTGGATTATACATCTTAGAATCGATACATCTTAGACTCTGAACGTTTTGTGTAAACAACACAATTTATTTTATTTTCAGATATTAATGTAGCACAGATATCCATATGATTAATATAGCAAATGTAAGATACATAATATATGTATAAAAGTTCATCTTTTCTGTGCAAAAATAAATATGTATCGAAAAAATTTACCTCTATTTATTTTAGTAGTGTGACTTGACTTTACTTGAAACTTATCAGGACTTGACTTGACTTGCTTAGGGTGAACCCTTGACTTGACTTGACTTGCTTGATTTATCTGAACTGCGACTTGAGACTTGACTCGAGACTTGATGGTTAAGACTTGAGACTTGCTTGGACTTGACCATGTGTGACTTGTCCCCACCTCTGTGCACAAGGGTGGAGTAAAGCGTTTGCAACGTCGAGCGTGCCAATCTCTCTCGCTGAGTGTCACTCACACAGATGCCACGTCATTTTACTGAAACGTCCACTTTTGGTATGGAAAGATGTCTAACATTTAAACTTAGACGACATTATTAATCAAAAAGCCGTATTATGGTTTCGTTTTTTAGTTCATTGGCAAAATATAACACTAGAGACCTTCATGTTAGTTTATACATTTTACATCTCATGTTCGGCAAAAGGCGGATTCAAACTCGGGTCCGAGCGCATCAAAAGCTCTTTCACAAACTACAGGCTCTACGATCTACACCACTGTAGCTGTTCTGTGACGGACGTGTTTTTGGTATAAAGACAAGTACTAAAGGTGGCTTTAGTGCAAATATAGCCTATATACACACGCTACTTCATGAGATCAGTCTCACTTAAGTGTTAATAAAGAATTAGCTATTAGTTCTTCATTAATTCCTTATTAGTTATGCAGTAAGTAAGATATATCGAATTAATTTTGAGCCAATAAAAATGAACGTAACTTTTCAAGAAACGAATGAAAATATAAATTGAAACTGAATAAAATATCTTTGAAACTGAAAAAGAATGAACCGCAAGCAATTTTTTTGACTTTGTTTTTAATACACTACATGTTTTGCTAACTATTCCTCATATTTCGTTTACTGATCTACACTTACAAATGCGCTTCCAGAGTTTTCATTTACGCTTCTGAAGTTTTCGTTTACACTCCCTGAGTTTGCGTTCGCTGTTCTGACACAAATCTCTCGTGGGGGCGGGGCTAGTAGCAGTGTATTCTCATTGGCTACTGAGTTTTTGATTGACAGCTTCTTGACCTGGAAGTGAAGACGTCAGTGAGTGTTGTGTTTACACGTTTGGATGTGAGCGTCTGTAAGCGTAGCTTTCTATTTCATTTAGGTGATATTACGTTTATTTCTTTATTTATTTACTGCTACACTATATTGTTGATATGATTTCTTATAGAAGGAATAGTACAGACAAATGATATAATTTGTCATCGTCGATATCAGAATACTGGATAGCATAGGCTACTCGTGGTAAGTCTGATTGTTTTTATTTTTTTTATTAATTAATACTAAACTAATACTAATTATAATACAGTTCTTGCTTTTTCAGGTGGAGAGGCATATTAGAGCTCAGTGAGAGCCCATAACATTATACAGCAGTGTTGTCTTGATTTAATTGGTAAGTTGTTAGCCCAATCATTACATGTCTTGTTTATCTAACGTTACATACGGTTACAGTCTTCGATTAGATCATATTTGCTTCAATTAGATCATATTTCCCCTCTGCCACCCCAAACAACATTGTGCTAGAGTACTGTACAGTATCTGTACTGTAGCCTACAGTACAAAATGTACTGTATCAGACAATGACCAATGCCTTTGGACCAGAGCCCTGTCAATCACTGCCCGGTTCAACTTTGGCAATGTAAAGCCAATTGCTGATTAATTTGTGATGCAGAGTTTTTAAAAGAAGAGAGAGATACTTGACCATTTTCCACATCTCCATTCATAATATGTAAACACTCATTTGTTTTGAACTATAACCCTGGGCGCAATATTTATTCTGCAAAAGGCAACAAAATGCTTTTTCTGTATCCATATTTTAGTAATAATTATGTTAAAAAAACAACATTTTGGAGAAAAATGTTGCATTTTTAATAGTCTTTAATAATTTATATAAATATATATATATCCAAATTCAAAACCTAATACATGCAAGTAATTATGACTGAAAAAATCCAGCAACTAGGGAGTAGACGCTACACAGCCATGGATAAATGTTTATTGGGCTATAGAGCCATCTACTGGTTATACAATAGTATTACAGATGATAAATGGTGTGTGAGTCAGGTAAACATTTAGTACTGTAAAATCCCTTAAAACATTTATATAATTTGTTTGAAATAATTATTTTAAGTCTGCAAATGGTTACTGCATGTGGGAGTTCAAAGCAGTTTGTATTGTTAGATTATAATATATTTCCTTTCTCATTTTCCAGGGATTTGAGCAACTTTTCCACAAACAAAATTCTGATGCTGACACAGAGGATGGAGTGATAATACCAGAGATCAGCTGTCTCCATCAGACAATAATGTTACTTTGTTCAGACATATCACCTTTGAATGACTGGGATCCTTATCTTCAGACACCTGTTGTATTTTATTTTAATATTATAAAATAGCAAATATTTTAATTTCTTTGGAGCTCTAGATTAAAACAAACACAGTACACAAGAGGTTGCAGTTTATTCTCATTAGTCTCTGCTGATCATGGATTAGCATACCAACAGCATATGAATGGGATAGTTCACCCAAAAATAAAATTCTCACTTATTTTACTCACCCTCATGCTGTCCCAGATGCTTTTTACTTTCTTTCTACAGATAAATACGAATTAAGATTTTAAGGAAAGTAATCCATCTCTGCAAGCCCTAAAGATGCTTTAAAAACCACACACAGTGACCGTGATGTCCATGTGACCTCAGTGGATGAATCAATACTGAAGTGAAACAATAGAATAAAAAAAAAAATACTAATAATGTAAACTGTTTTAACTATTAAAAATAATTTCCGACCAACTGTCATACATGGGTACAATCCACTTGTGTTATGTGGACTCACAGAGATGTATTATTTCATTAAAAATCTTTGTGATTATACATTTTATTATCTATATTATGAGAATACTGTGCATTACATGTATAGTATGCAGTTAATGTTTTGTGGATTCTGGTCTTTCCTGTCATAACTGCATCCAAGACTTTCACTTTGGTACTTGTGTATATGCTGTAGTGACAATAAAGAATGAATAAATTTATTAGATTTTTTATTTAAATTCATTTAACTGATTTTATAAGTCATAATTGAACCTGTTGATGATTGTTCAAATATATTTACCATTTTAAATGTTAGAAAATAATATTAACAAAATGAAATAAATAAAATTATCAGCATGATTAAAAAAATACCAACAAAAATATTCTTTGTGTGAAATATGTAATGAAATGCCCTTTGAGGTCTGTATCATCTGACAGCAACCCACGATTGTAATTTTCATATAGTTTAAATTCCTCTTATTTAATTGATCATACATGATCATTTGATGGTGTAAATGCATATGGTAACAATGAGAAATTTGATGGCCATGGTTGCCAACCTTGATTACCTGGTTGAAGTGAAACTTTCTTGACTGCTGAATATATCACACACACGTATACTAGTAGGCTATTCTCTTTATATTGTAATAGCACAACCTATTCAGAGCCTAACATGCAAACGAATCATCAAGAATAAACAAATATTCTCCTAAAACATTGGACAAAATATTTTAAGTAGTCATATACAGTAGGCCTACTTTGATGTACAATTACACCTGAATAGACTGATCTGTTGTGAACCTAAAAGCTTCTGTTGACAAAGTAATCGCAGCAGAAGGTAAATACAGATAAAATTAAAAAACAAACATATCTTAATATCACTAAAATTAAATAGAAAGCTGCGCTTACAGACGCTCACATCCACACGTGTAAACACAACTCTGACGTCTTCACTTCCAGGTCAAGAAGCTGTCAATCAAAAGCTCAGTAGCCAATGAGAATACACTGCTACTAGCCCCGCCCCCACGAGAGATTTGTGTCAGAACTGCGAACGCAAACTCAGGGAGTGTAAACGAAAACTTCAGAAGCGTAAATGAAAACTCTGGAAGCGCATTTGTAAGTGTAGATCAGTAAACGAAATATGAGGAATAGTTAGCAAAACATGTAGTGTATTAAAAACAAAGTCAAAAAAATTGCTTGCGGTTCATTCTTTTTCAGTTTCAAAGATATTTTATTCAGTTTCAATTTATATTTTCATTCGTTTCTTGAAAAGTTACGTTCATTTTTATTGGCTCAAAATTAATTCCATATCCATCCCGATGGCTGCCATGTATAACTCAAATTGCTGTCTGAAACTGCGCCAGTTGCAATCAACATTGCCTGTGAGCTTCAAATTCTCCGGTGGTCTCAAAGTATCCATCTTGACGCTTTCACAACAGGTAATCTTCGGATGATTTCACTCCTGGTACCATGTTTTGTTTAATTCTTTCTTTATTAAACAATCTGCAGTGCAGTAACTACAAGCATGTCTAGTTCTTTCCATGTGCTTTTTTCTATCTGCCTTGCTCTAGTAATGTTACCACCCATCACTTAACACACAGTGACCTCTAGTGGTTTTCTCAGGAACAACATACTGATATCATTACAAAAGGTAGGCATAGTTTTTTTTTTTTTTTTTATTACACATAAAACAATTAATCAAACAGGCTTCTTAGGTTCGAAACGCTGTACTCTCCTCCTGCCTTGGTTGTCTGGACAGCTGCGTAAAACTCCCGCAGGGTCTCATTCAGAGCCGCAGCGGTGTCATTTTCTTTGTGACGTTTCTCCGTTTTATTTACATTTTTTCTTTCTTCAGCAGCATCCCAGTCGTCAAAGTTGTCATATTCTCCATAAATGTTAAAAGAAAAAACGAAGTCGCTCATTGTTGTATTAGCTATGTAATATCTAACTAACGTTAGATGTTTGTTTTGAAAGAGCAAATTGTTAACGGATACTTTGACTGCCTGTTGCTATGGTTACTCACAGCTGTTGTGGGCAGCGCATTTATTTATTAATTTCGAATGGTAAACAGGCAGTTTCACCAGAACTACTTTCCTAGGTGTCCTCTATCACTTTTTAACGGACACCCTGCAGCCAATCAGAATCGAGTATTCACCCAGACCATGGTGTAATAATGGTATAACTGTCTTTTTAAAATATAATCTACCTGCATTGTCGAAGGTTTTGGTAAAATGGGAAAGTTATCTGTAAATCCATTGCATTAACTTGTGCTAGCTTAAGTGCTAACAATGTGGATAATTTGCAGACTGTGTTGACTCGCTATTGGGCATTCAAATGTGATCCGAGTTTACAAGATGAAATAAATGTCTTGATGATTAGCGTTATTGTTTTTATTTGACTAATGTGCAGAGGACATCCGTTTTTTTTTTTTTCTGGAATCAAATAAAGAATCACTGACCGGCCCTCACAGAAAGTTTATTCAAGTGCGCTAACTTCTATACTAAAATATGTTCCGTCTACTTTTAGCCTATACTACTCCGAAATATGGCCTAAAATATAGCCTAAAAAAGCTTAAAAACAGTTTACTTGACTATACAACGGTCTACGTAGCCTGTCCTACAGGTCTACTTTTAAAGGGTTAGTTCACCCACAAATGAAAATTCTGTCAGTATTTACTCACCCTCATGTTGTTCCAAACCTCTATGTGTTGATTTGTTCTGCTGAACACAAAGTAAGATATTTGGAAGAATGTTTTAATCAAACAGATGTCAATCCCCACTGACTGCAGTATGTATTTTTTCCTACTATGGTGAAATGCGTGTTCCATATATTTACCACCTGGAATTATTCTATCAAACAGTTAATAGTGTGTTGATGGTAGAATAATTTTAATTTTGCAGAACAGCACCATATTCATCAATTTATTTATTTTTTTGATTCCACCAGCTCATCTCGACAGAACAGACTGAGCTATAACGTCATGCCACTTCAGCTGCATACTGGTATCCGAAATCCTAATCACAATTTAACATAATTCTGTTTTCTTTGCAGTTTATTATTAGATCTTGTGCTGAGGACCTAACCCACCTGTGCAAGGTAAGATCAACATTTAGGATATGTCACCAATTGCATTTTCATTGTTCGAGCATAAATAGTGACGTCAGTGTTAAATGCTAAGTCACTCTCAACTCTATTTGGTAAAGTGCTGGGGTGGTGGTGGGTTTATGGTGGAGGTGGGGCAAAGATTGCCGTACAAGTTATTACATCAGGGCTTTATACCTTGTCTGTATTTTAAGGTGTTTTGTGACTTTCTTTTAGATTTCTTCTTTGGCCACGATTGGTGGCCAAGATGTGAAGAGAGTGGCGTGGAACATTCTCTTTCGAAAGTTCACTGAAGATGTGGCCAAGAACATTAGCTGGAAGGGGGCGAACCGTAAGAGGGCATTCGGTCTCATGTCCTCAAAGACACGGCTGTACCGTAAGTCACCCCACACACACTGCAACACACACCCCACACGCACACCCAACACCACACACCCCACTAGGGATGGGTATCGTTAAGGTTTTATCGGTATTACTACTCTTACCGATACCGCTTATCGATCCGGTACTTTAACGGTATTCTTATCGGTTCTTTTTGTTTTGTTTTTTCTTTGTTTTTTTTTTGTTTTTTTTTTAAGAATTAAGAATTAAGAACATAATTCAACTCTATATATTGAAATGTAAAATAGAAAAAGCAAAACGAAGAAAAATATATTTTTGTTATGCAGCAATGTGCAGGCTTTTTTTGTTTTATATACAAAAAGGACACATAAGAAAAAAAACAAGTACAAACACAAGAATACAATTAATCAAAGATACAAATTATATACAAAGTGCTTTAATTTCAGGAAGGTGTACTAACATATCTTTTCAGGTAATTGTTTCTGTCTGAAAAGAAACCTAATTTAGTAATCAAATATAAAATAGCACTGTATAGTTTATCATAGAGAGATTAATGCTTATAAATCTAAAGTTACTCATTCAAAAGCTGTGAGTGATTTTCTCTGCCTTTTGTTGTTTGATTTGCATTAATGGCTGAATCGTCAGCACGTTTAGGCTATTAGACTGCTGCCCCTTTAAGACCGAGAGCAAATCTAATCGGTAACTGAAGCACCATCATTTTCTCCCTATTATTTGCGTCCATTTAAGACATAATTGTGTTTAAGTGAATAAACTGTGTTTAAGTGAATCTCAGAGCTGGTCATTTTGACATTCGTATGTATATTTGATAGTTAAGGACACACAAAGCCCAAAGTATAGGTTACTTTTCTTGTCTCGTTGCAGTCCGTTTCGGAGCGAGCACCGCCTTGTGAACAGCGTCTCTTGCGCAGGCTTTTGTGTTTTTAATAGCCATTTTTTGATCTTGCAACAGTAGAAGACAGCATTTTGCAACAATCGCCGATCGTGCTGATTCTGACGGTATGTTTGGGTTTTAGGAAGAACTGACAGCGCTCCGCAGTGCTGTGAAGTAGGCTAAAGGACGTTAAGCTGGACAGATCATGCGTCTTGATTTTTAACGGTTTTATCTCAAATATTTTCTTTTTATAATCTTTGGAAGCCGAAATACAAAATATATTAGAATAATATCCCACATCTAAAGTGTAACCACGTTGAATGTTTAGTTCTGTCCTCATTGTCACTCAATAAGCAAAGGCTGTCGTGTTGCGCGTGCTGTGGCTTTGCGTGAGAGATCGCTCTCTCTCTCTTGAACTGCGAATTTCAAATTTGCACCACAGACAAATGGTTTAATTAAAATATAGTTTATATATAGAAAAGGCTGGCGATATAAACATGTTCAAGATAACGTCTTTAGAGGAATGATAAATAATTTCTCCAGTACCGACAGCAGAACCGATAACGTCCGAGCTTATCGATACAGCGGTCTTTCAAAATTCAGTACCGGGGCCCGTTTAATACCGGGTTTCGGTACCCATCCCTACACCCCACACACTCCACACACTCACACCACACACCTCACATGCACACCCCGCTCACGGACACCGCAATACACCCTACACGCACGCACACCACACACACACACACACATCACCCAACATGCACACATCACCCCACACACACATAAACACCACACACCCCACACACACACTTTGACTCACACACTTTGTTTTACTCACACTTGCGCGTGCGATCTGTTGTTTGTGTTTGTAGCTCCGGAGAATTTCTTCACTAATCCTTGATTTTCTTCTTTACCACTCATTTATAAACAAGCACTTTCTATTTTTTTATATCATGTGAACTTATCCTCGATACTATTCCTTATAAAAAACAATTGGATTGCTTTGATATCGCTACTTATATCCAACCTTCCGAATCCCGGCTACTAGCCTTTAGCCCGCTAGCATTTCACGCGTGGCCTCTCGCCTATTGGCCGTCTCATTTTACACCCGTTTCACTGAATCCTGGTTATTTCCGGCATTTCAGTCCTAAATTAGTAGTGATAGTTGTAGTATCACTACTAATAGGTCCTAAATTAGTGGTGATAGTTGTAGTATCACTGCTAATTTGCTGTTTATCTGTTATAATGGCGAACATATCAGATGCGTGTCTAACATTACCTCTGAGTGCAGGTGAGGACACGTTCGAGCTCTTCATGGTGAAGCAGGAGCTGGGATACGTCGACAAACAGATCCGTGGTCTGCTGGTGAAGCAAGCCGAGCTGTTGGATCGGCGCTCAACGCTTGAAGCATCACGCGCCGACGCTAACAAATCAGTGGTTAGTAACGTTAACTCTTTGACTCCGACTTCGTCTACTCCGTGTGTTCCTCTGCCCAGGAGGACGCGATCATCTCGGGCTTCATTCACTCCGGCACCAAAACAGCAACATGGACCATGGATCACACGGCGGACACGGCCGCATTAACCATAGGGCTAGGCGGGGCTTAAGCCCCGGGGCCCAAGCAAGGAGGGGGCCCGTGATTGGCTGTGGAGCAGATACTGCAAGCCATCTGATTACCAAAGCCTTACGACGCAACGTCCCCCACAAATTATCCCTGTTATTTAGTTGCACTTTGCCTTATATTCCATGCATTATCATGGAATCATTATCATTAATAGAGACGTTCGCAAAGACCCGCCTTTTTTAGGTACTATGTGACGGGCCACGAGTCAGGCGGCTCTCACGAGTCACGCACATCATGTTCTCATGCACTCACGCAGTGAAAAATACTTCGCGGGGCAAAGACTAAGTTACACCGAGTGATTACGAGAGAGAGTTCAGAGTAGCTTACTGTTGGTATGAAACAAAGTCTCAACTTTCAAATATTGTCATTTAAGTAATTAACAATACCATTTAAGTAATTTAAACAATACCGTTTTCTAGTTCATGTCCACCGACTGACAGCTTTGTTGTCGGACAAAGTTGCGTATTCGGCGTTATGATTGGCCAGGCCACCTGTCATTCAAACCCCCGTAGGCATGCAGGGCCAACGGCTCTGAGCAGGGCATGGTAAATTGAAACGTCAGGTTTTAATTTGATATGACAAATATATTTATTCTATATTTAACTTGTGAACGACCGACCTGCTGCTGCACGTAGGCCTATAGATGATTGCTGCCTGCGCCTTATTAGAATAGGCAGTGGCGCAAAAAGTGGGTATGCGCTATATGCGCTACAGCGTCATCATCGACCCCACAAACTTTCGGTAAGTTTGAATATTAACTTGATGGATGTATAATTTTGCTTTTTGTGTTTGATTAAACTCTATATTCGCCTAAAGGACTGGCGATAATAGCCTATATCCGGTAGAAATATTTAAATTTTGCTGCGCCATCATGATGTAAGTTTATCATTTAAACGCGTTTTTAAACGTTGTGGTTTGGATACAAATTATTTCAAACTACTCAGGCACAGTGAGCAGCGGGAGAGAATTAATTTTGTAAATGCTGGTTTTGAGACCAAGGTGAACCAGACTGTGGTGAACTTGAGACGGTTTTGCACAGCGCACTTGAATCCGACTCTGAGGTCTCAAAGTGACAGACGCTGCTAATAAAGCTGCTGTCGCCATGTGTGTCAATAATGTTAATCAAACATCAGAAAGAAAGTAATTTACTGCATTTGACTGAATTACTTTTGCAAAATTAACAAGAATGAATGTTGAATTTATAGTGAAAACCATGTATTGTATATTTGATTACTTTATATAATATTATTCAGTGCTTTAAGTTTTTCATAGGTCGATTTATTGTGCCTTTGTGCTATTTTAATTTGTGACTCTTGTCATCATAAGCTTGAGATTATTTTCTTAAGCTACTATTATTTTTTGGTGATATTGAAATTGGTCACAATAATTATGAAATTTTAGTCAATACATTTTGATATGATAAAAAAAATCGTGTTAAAAGTAACATAACTTAACTGTGAAGTATATCATAGATGGATAAATAATAATATCGTATAACGTATATGACTCGTATAATAATATAACATTTAGCTCATGTAGTTGGTGACCTAAAGTGGTGGGGGGGGGCCCTGCAGTAACTCATAGCCCCGGGGCCCAGTGAGCTCTATTTGAACCATGGTGAGTAAGCGGGTCAAGTTCAAATGACGAACACCTGTCTGTGATTGCAGTAATTGGCGTGAGGAGACCGCATATAAACAGCCCGGGCAGACAGCACTTTTGAGAGAGACTGGGAGCTCGTGCACGGACCGGCCAGACACGACGTCTTCATTGAGATTGAGCCTATTGTGAAGCTGTAGCCAGCGGGAAGAGTTTTGCCCATTTACTTTCTGTTTGTGATTTGTTTATTTGAGTGACGTTATTGTGAGCGCGGAGGGCGCTGTGGAAAGAGTGAAAAATAAAAGTGCACGAGCCCCAGATATTGCCGACCCTGTGTCTCCTTCCATCACCTACACTTCACACAGAACCCGATCTGTATCACACTGGTGCCGAAACCCGGGAAGCTCTGGCCCTGCAAAGAGCGAGAGGGGAAAGAAGAATGAGCAAACACTCCAAACACTCGTCAGACAAACGTTTAAATAGACCAGCCAAAAGTCAGACTTACCGAAGACTTACTTGTCCTAGTCTTTGTCCTGGTCCTGGTCCTGCTCCTGGTCCTTGCTCCTGGTCCGGGGGGCTGGCGGAGGGGGCCGGTCTTGAAATTTCCTCCAGCTGGACGTCTGCAAAAAGAGAGACACAACACACAACAACATACAGGGTCAGAACAAAAACACGGGGGTCAGAAAACACTGTCCGCAGAGGGAGAAGCCACAAAGTAATAATAATAATAATAATACATTTATTTTTAAAAAAGCATTTAAAAGTTGCTTTCTCAAAGCGCTTTACAGACAAACGTAACAACAGAAAAGCTACACACTTTAAACAAAAAATTAAGCAAGTAAAATAAATTATCAGGTAAAAGCAATCCTAAAATAAAATAGAATAAAAAGTACTCACTCAGAGCTGGCACGTGGTCGGGGAAGGGATACCTCTCCTGCTGCAGAGATGGCTGGGCAGGGGCGAGAGGCTGGGGGACCCCGTCGTCCCACTCCTCCGAAGGCCCGGCGCAGGCCTCTTCTTCCTCCTCGTCCCCGCCACCATCTCCCTTCTCGGGGGACCGGAGGGCAGACAGGAGCCTCCCCGTCACCCTCGCTACCTGGGAAGAGGGGGCTGGCCTCGACCTCCTCCTCAGTCGCTTGTAGCGGCGGGAGACCTCCTGTAGCGCCTTGCTCAGGGTTTCCACCTGGCGGTGCATGTCCGCCAACTGGTCCCTGACGCACAGGCAGGCGGGGTTGGTGCAGAGCAGAGCAGGGGCGTCCGCCACCTCCTCCTCCTCCTCCACAGGCCCCGGGACGTCCTCCTGGTCCAGAGTCGAGGCCAGCGGCACTTCAGGGTTACTCGCCCTCAGCTTGACCAGGTCCACCATTATCCTCCTCCTCTTGATGGAAGCCAGCGTCTTCCTCCGAGTCGAGGGCGTGAGCTCGCTGTGGCATTTCAGGTGGCGGTCCATCCGGGTGGTGGACTTACCACAGGCGGGCACCGGGCAAGTGCCCTTCCGGACGTCCACCCTCCCGGAAGAAAGGGCCAGCAGCAGTCTCCTCTCCTCCTTGTTCTTGACGAGGTGAGTGTTGGTCAGGTGCTGGCTCAGCTGGTGGTAGGGACGGAAGCAGATCGGGCAGTCTTCAATCGCCATGTCGAGTTCTTGCTGTAAAGATTGACCTGTGCAGTGCTCTTTTATACTGTTTTTGAGGACACTTTCAACTGAGAGGACTGTCCAAAGTGGACTGGAAAAGGTTGTCAAATCAGCGGGGGCTTTCAACTGAGAGGACTGTCCAAAGTGGGCTGGAAAAGGTTGTCAAATCAGCGGGGGGCTTTCAACTGAGAGGACTGTCCACAGTGGACTGGAAAAGGTTGTCAAATCAGCGGGGGCTTTCAACTGAGAGGACTGTCCAAAGTGGGGGCTGGGTGTATGGGCGGGGAGAGGCATTTTTTGAGGCTAATAATACATAATTTTGGCTGTAATGTACATCAATGTGTGGATTTTAATTAAAATACAATGATCATAACTAGTGTGATGTGTTCAATAGAGTGTACTTTGTACTGTAGAGGTGGTTTAATAAAACAACAACAAAGGAAACCTCCAGTCACCATCCACATTTTTCAGTAGTCATCCACAATGAATGGGCTCATCACAAACGGGGGCTATGAAACGCTTAGAAAGCGGCTAGGGCCCTCAAAGACGCCTCAAGGTCCCCAGATGACGGAACTTGCCGAGTTTCAGGGTCCTGCGACCTTCCGTGTCTGTATGACAGCTCGTTTTGATGGTTTGACCTTTTTGACCCCTGTCAGTTTCAAAATGGCCTTTTTTCCATCCTTTTTTGACCTTTCAACCACTGAACGAGGTCCCAGGGCCACCAGACTTTTCCAGGGGGCCCCACTGAGTCTTGTTAAACATGTTTCATTAAAATAAAAGCTCAAAAACCACTTTGTCCACGAAACCACGATTTGTCCCGCCAAATAGTGGTTTCGAGGACACTCATTTTCATGCAAACTAAACACTGAATTAACTTGAAAATTAGTGTGTTTTATTATGTGTTTAATAGAGTGTACGTAGTACAGTGGAGGTGGTTCATAAAACAGTTTTCAAAGAAAAACTTTTTGAGGCCACTTGGAAAAGGTAGTCAAATCAAGCAGGGGGTTTTTGGGCCACTTTCAACTGAGAGGACCGTCCAAAGTGGACTGGAAAAGGTCAGCAGGAGGGTTTAGGCCACTTTCAACTGAGAGGACCATCCGACATGGACTGGGGGGGGCGGTGTCCGGGCCACTTTCAACTGAGAGGACCGTCCGACGTGGACTGGGGGCGGTATTAGGGGTTTTCTGGGCCACTTTCAACTGAGAGGACTGTCCAAAGTCAACAGGGAGTTTTTAGGCCACTTTCAACTGAGAGGACTGTCCAGAGTGGACTGGCGTTTTTTGAGGCTAATAATACATCATTTATGGCTGTAATGTACATCAATGTGTGGATTTTAATTAAAATACAATGATCAAAACTAGTGTGATGTTCAATAGAGTGTGCTTAGTACAGTAGAGGTGAAAACTCCAGTCACCATTCACATTTTTCAGTCACCATCCACATTCAATGGAGGGGAAAGGACGTTTTTTTCAGGAGCTGCTTTCTCCACCTTCCCCACACTCGAATAGATTACAGTGGCGGATAAGGCCTTTCCAAAGAGCCCTCCCATGATGTCCAACTCGCCCGGGTCCCCGAGATACAGGCGATTTTGTCCCGCAATTAGGCGGCCGCCATTTTTGAAATGCGGCCACCATTTTAGAACGCGCCCGACGGTTTTCGGCTTATATCTCCAAGAAAACGCGGCCAAAGGGGGCTACTTTTTCCATTCTTTTCAGCTCAAATAGACGCCTCTAAAGAGCCCACCCACGGCTGGATCCGTTGAGTTTTCGAACATGAAAATTCGCGTTTTAAAGGGTTAGTTCACCCAAAAATGACAATTCTGTCAGTATTTACTCACCCTCATGTTGTTCCAACCCCGTAAGACCTTTGTTCATATTCGGAACTCAAATTAAGATATTTAAGATATTTAGATCGCTCCTGCATACAGTCCATAGGCTTCCTGAGGGACTGGCTCTTGCTGTCCCCGAAAAGTCATTAAAGACATCGTTAAAATAGTCCAAGTGACTACAGGGGCTCAATCTTAAGTTTATCAAACGACGAGAACACTTTTGTGCGCAAAAAAACAACAAAACTAACGACTTTATTTCAACTATTCACTTCCTTCTCCATAAGCCTGTAGTCATTTAACGTAGTGTGATTGCGTAGAGCTACGTCACACGTAGGCTCACTATTGGCCGACGCTGGTCATGTGTGTGTGATGCGTGTGACGTACAATAACAGAAGCTTACGCTATTAAACTAGTAACCTGACTCGCGCAGAGGGAGAAATAAACGAATAGTTGAAATAAAGTCGTTATTTTTGTTGTTTTTTATGCTAAGTTATATGCTCTGTTTTCCACCATAGACGGCGCGAGCTCAACAATTACCTTTCTATAATAGCGGAGCTCGCACTGTCGTATGGGGGTAGTCATTTTTACAGTTATCACAAATTATTTTCTGCTAAATGCGCCGTCCGTATTTCTCAATGGAATCAGTGTCCTTACTGGGGAGCGTTGGACTCTGATCTCCATAATCGTGTGTTTCTCGGATGCCGAAACATCTCTTGCGCAATTTGCAGGTCCGTAAACCATGCCACCACAGCATGCCCGCAAATGAATCCCTCAATTCCTCCCGGCCCAGCGCAGATCCCCATCAAATCCACAAGCTATGTCCCGCGACCGGCAAGAGAGGACCTCTCTTCCGGTAGCGACTTTTCGAACAGAGCTCCAAACGTTGTGTCCAACAGGCAAGTCTGTAACAATTTCAACGAGGGCAAATGCCAAAGACAACGCTGTCGTTATCTCCACATTTGCAATTATTGTGGCGGTGCCCACGCCCGTGTTGTATGTCCTGTACAAAAAGCTGTAAATAAAGGTGAGAAAAACTATCTCTCGACTCCAGTGAATATTTCCCGTCTGGCTGAGGAATTATTCCGTCACCCAGACGTCAACTTTACAAATTACCTGTTGTCCAGTCTCAGCCAAGGTTTTAAACCCGGCGTGGAATGCCAGCCTACGAAAAACATCATCTGCAATAATCTTCAGTCCTCCTTAGCAGAGCCTGAAGTGGTAGACGAGCTAATTTAAAAAGAAATAGAATCAGGTTTCATGATCGGTCCGTTCGAAGTCCCCCCGTTCGACAAATTTCGCATTAGCCCCATAGGTGTGGGTACAAGAAAATTTTCAGGGAAAAAGCGTTTGATTATCGACCTCTCAGCTCCTCACAACTCTCCATATCCAAGCATCAACAGTCTCATTCCCCTCGAAGAGTTTTCAATTAAATATCACGACATTGATCAAGCTATAACATATTTTTCGGTACGCTTAACATTCGGTTGCAAAAGCAGCCCCAAAATCTTTGACACCCTATCAGAAGCCATATGTTGGATCCTTTCCAACAACTATGCAATTCCTCACCTTCTCCATCTGCTCGATGATTTCTTAATTATTTCACCTCACGACGCCATCCCCGCGGCTCACCTCGTCAGGGTGCAAAAAGTCTTCGCCGAGCTAGGGATTCCGTTAGCTCAGAAAAAAAAAACAGGGCCAACCATATCCATAGAATTTCTGGGCATCAATCTGGATTCAGTTCATTTCCAGGCTTCACTGCCAAAGGAAAAAATAGATCGAATCATTTTAATCGCCGCCAATCTTACGGACCGCTCAAAGTGTTCCAAACACGAACTCCTCTCGCTGCTTGGCCATTTAAACTATCCAATGCGCATCATCCCGCAAGGCCGCCCGTTCATCGCGCATCTCCTCGCCCTCTCGTCATCAGTTCACGCGCTGGAAGATCAAATCATCCTATCTTGCGAGTGCAAAAAGGAGCTAAAATTATGGATCACTTTCCTTAATCAGTGGAACGGTTTAACTTTTTTAAACGCTGATTTTATCTCTCTCCCCCTCGACATCAAGTTGTTCACAGACGCAGCTCCCTCAAACGGTTTCGGAGGTTATTACCA
Source organism: Pimephales promelas (assembly GCF_988280905.1). Taxonomy (NCBI): domain Eukaryota; kingdom Metazoa; phylum Chordata; class Actinopteri; order Cypriniformes; family Leuciscidae; genus Pimephales; species Pimephales promelas. Next base: position 49,632,995 of record NC_142770.1, on the reverse strand, counting down.
AGGTCACTGGTTCGCATCTCCCTGGCCCCCCCAGCTGCTAGACACTCCCAAGTCCTCAGCCTCCTCTGCCCTTTTTGAGCTCTTTAGCCGATCGTCGTCGCAGCTTCCCAATGGGGGAAAGAATGGTCATCTAAAAGCATTCAAATTCATTGCGACAATGAAGCAACCGTTCAATGCATCAATAAAGGTCGTTCTCGCTCACCTGCAATAATGCCACTCCTCAGACGCCTCATCTGGATCTCCTCCTGCGATCAGTTAATCATTAATGCAAAACACGTTCCAGGTGTTCTCAACCAAATCGCTGACTCTCTCCCGTTTCTATTTTCAGAGATTCAGGATGCTGGCACCAGAAGCGGACCCCGTTCCAACCCCAGTACCTCCTTATTCTCAACTAATCTTCCCATAAACCATCCGTTGAAATCCCTTCTGGTCATGTCCATCGATTCTATCCTGCAAGCAGTTTCTCCCAGAACTCTCCAATCATACTACACAGCGTGGAAATCTTTCAAATTATTTCACCTCTCGCATAACCTACCGTTTCCCGATTTTTCTCTTCTAACTGTTTCTTCTTTCATATCTCACCTCAATCAAGTTAAAGGTCTCCAAGCCGGATCGATAAAAAGCTATTTAAGCGGCATTCAATTCTTTCACAAATTAATTTATGGTAAGCCCGCCCCCGCTATTAATAACTTCCAAACGTCCCTTCTCATTAAAGGAATTCAAAGAACTCACCCCACTCGCCCGGATACCAGACAACCCATTACAATTGACATACTCGCCAAATGTATTTCATCACTCCGTCTAGGATACCACTCCACCAACACAGCGCGCACATTAGAAGCTATGTTTATTTTAGCTTTCTTCGGCTTTCTCCGTTGCTCGGAATTGACAATCACATCCAATTTCAATCCAAATATTCACCCTACCATTTCAGATTTACAGATTGTGGATAACGAAACTATATCTTTTTTTATCAAACAAAGCAAAACAGATTGAGCTAAAAAAGGTCATTTTGTATATATTTTCAATCTGCCGACTACCATTCAACCGTTCCATTCCCTGCTAAATTACCTTCAGTATAAACGTTCTACGCTCAAATCCCCTCTCGATCCACTCTTCACAGACGACTCCAATCATCCAGCCACAAGATTCTGGTTCCAAAAACATCTCAAAGCAGTCCTCATCAAATCCGGCATCTCAGCAAACCAATTTTCAAGCCATTCTTTTCGCATCGGCGCAGCAACCACAGCCGCACAAAAAGGTCTTTCCCAACAACAAATCCAAACCCTCAGTCGCTGGTCATCTGAAGCCTTCAAAACTTACATTAGATCCAGCCGTTTCCACATCCGAAACGCTCACCAAGCCCTTACTAATTAATTAGTTAAATTCCATCACCTGTTGCGCTCTGTTCATCGACACCATCACCGTATTCCACGCCCGCGTCGTAAGCATATCCAAATTACGGTGTAATATTTAAAAATTGCAGGCTCCCCCGTTCATACGCAGTGACGGCTCCCCGCTCGTGGGTCGGGCTCGTCCCCCTTCCGAACCGCTGGTCGAGCCCTCCTGTCCGAATCGCAGTGAGAGCCTGCCTATTTTAACCCATTTGTGACGGAAGCTGCGTGCCGCAACATTACATCTACCGCAGGTTACTGCGTTGCGCAACTCTGAAACTCCCGCCGGCATTTTGTATTCATCAAACTTTTCATGACACGTGCAGCATAAAACGCACTGTCATTGGTTCAGATACACATGAGGTGGGTCTTGTCGATTTTTTAACGACCACGTGACCACCCAAATGTACTGTGGTTCGCTGAAAATCACGTCAATCAATCAGACACACACGTGCATTTGTTTTGGATTTTTTTTCGGAGACGCGAGCGCGAAATGGCAACGACAGAGGAGGATTTTGATAGCGAGGGCAGTGACATTGAATTGGAAGATAATGTTAGTGAGGAGTTTGAGAGGGAGGAGGTGGTAGAGGATGAATACATGCCGGATGATCCTTTGGATAGAGCACAGGAGTGGGATTTGTGGGACACAGACGTAGAGGAGGAGGATGAGTTTTACGGATTCCAGGTAGATTGGAGAACTGAGGGTTACCAGCCGTGCAAGACGAAGCAGTTCACCCGCAAAGCAGGGGTGAAACAACCGATCCCCATGGATGCTACCCCCCTGGATGTATTTTCGTCTATTTTTACCGATGAGCTTTGGGACATGTTGGTGACGGAAACTAATCGGTACGCCGAACAGACGCGCGGTCAGACCCCCACCAACTCAAAGTGGAAGCCTGTTTCCAAAACGGAGATGAAGACATTTGTCGGGCTGTGTCTCGCCTTTGGTATTTTGAAACTGCCAGCACGCAGGGATTTCTGGAGGCAGACAAAATGGTTGTACCAGACCAACGTCCCCAAGGCCATGGCAAGGGACCGCTTCGACATGATCTGGAGGTAATGATTTGTGATTTGTTTTTAGAATGAATGACTAGCATAATAGATAATACAAAAATGGCATAATGAATAAATAGCATAATAGATAATAATACAATAATGGCATAATGAATAATAATAATACAATGATGGTATAATGAGTAAATAGCTTAATAAATAATAATACATAATGGCATAATGAATAATAATACAATGAAGTAAAATGAATAGCACAATAAATAATAATACAATAATAGCATAACGAGTAAATAGCATAATAAATATTAATACATAATGGCATGATGGATAATAATTCAGTGATGGTAAAATGAATAAATAGAATAATAAATTATTTTACATAATGGCATAATGGATAATAATACAATGATGATTAAATCAATAAATACCATAATAAATAATAATACAATAATGGCATAATGAGTAAATAGCACAATAAATAATAATACAATAATGGCATAATGAATAAATAGTCATAAAATTAATAAATACAATGATTTTCAGATATCTCCATCTCCAAGATAACATGGACCCTGCCGTGGACAAAACGGACAAGCTCTGGAAGATCAGGAAGTGGATGGACCTCCTCCTGGTTAGATTCCAGGCGCTCTATGAAGTCAATGGCTTTGTGACCGTGGATGAGTCCATGGTGAAGTACAAGGGACGCCTGGGCTTTCGGCAGTACCTCCCCATGAAGCCGGTGAAGTGGGGAATAAAGGTGTGGGTCATGGCGGAGAGCAAAACAGGCTATGTCACCCATTTTCAGGTGTACACGGGTGCCATTCAGGGTAAGATGGAGAAAGACCTGGCTCACCGGATAGTGCCAGACCTGGTGACCCCTTATTACGGATCTAACCTGTGTGTATACATGGACAACTTTTACACCAGTGTGAAGTTGATGTTGGACCTCAAGGTCAGGGGGGTGCAAGCGTGTGGAACGGTGCGTGCCAACAGAAAGGACCTCCCCAAGATGACGCAGCTCACAAAGAAGGCTGAGTTGAACAAGCATGAGTTCAATGTGGCGCAGCGGGATGAGTTGACCTTCTGTGTCTGGCAAGACACCAAGGCTGTGATGGTCCTCTCCAACTACCATGACCCGACAGCTCATGGGATAGTGAGGAGGAAGGCCAATGGTCAATGCCAAACGGAGGTTCGGGTGCCAGCATGCCTCGCTGACTATCAGCAGCATATGAAAGGAGTTGATCTTCTGGACCAGATGGTGGGCTACTACCAGATCCATCATCGGTCTACGAAGTGGTGGAGGAGGCTGTTTTTTTATTTTGTTTCAGTGGCGTGCTACAATGCCTTTGTGGCTGCCTGGTCTGCGGGAGGAGCCAAGTGGAAGTACAGGAGGGGCGGCTACAAGGACTGGCTGGAGGATCTGACCCAGGAGCTGATCGTGCCCGTCACTGCGAGAAGTGCTCCTAATGTGAACCCCACCAGCCCAACTGGAGCTTCTGCTGAACATGACCTGGTCCAGATCAACAAAAAGAGGAAGACCTGCAGGGAGTGTTCTCTGAAGCACTGCGGCACCGATGTGCGTCCTGGGTCAACTCTGATGGGGTGCAGGCAATGCAACCTTCCTCTGCACCGCGAGTGCTTCATGTACCACGTTGTTCGCCACAAATGATTCTCTGCCAGTCTCTTTTTGTTAATGTGTCAGTCAGTCAGTCAGTGAGTCTGTCTGTCTGTTTGAGGCTGTTCCCAGTTCCACCTCAGGACTTTCACTACCTCTCTCTCATAAAATGAATTGTTCAGTGTTGGCATGTTTTAAAATATTATTTGTGATATTTTATATAATTGATTTATATTTTTTATTAAATTATTTTTTGAGAATTTCTAGAAAAATGTTTTGTTATATGAGTTCCAAGGAAGCATGTTTAAATAAAAGCTGTGATTCTTACCTTTAAAATGTATTTTATTTCATGTTTCTAAGTGCTACAGAGGCTTAGATATTAAGGTTTTAGTAGACGTTGACAATTCTTAGTATTTTTTCAGAAAACCCTCAGGAGATAAGGACATTTATCCTAGAACAACATAGGTTTTTATAGGCGTTTTTAGCTGACGTTTTAGGAGTAAATGGGTTAAAGACAGACAGCACAGCAGTACACAGTCAATTTAAGACCAATGCACAGGAGATGACACACATTTAGTTTTCACTCAACTGTGTTTAAGTGAAAACCTGCACGATGGTCATTGTGACACTATATTTATGTGGAAGCTGCGAAAAAGATCTATAGCAGCTAACGTAGCAACGTAAATTCGTGATAACAGGACACGACGAAGGCCCGACTCCAGTTATGAGCTGGCCTGGATTTCCCTGACATTGGGTGTCTGTCAGAACACGGAATGAGATCGTATAACGGCTTGTGCGCTTAATAACTCTTGGTAAAATCCTTTAACGTTATTCATTTTCTCATCCATGCATTTTTTATGATTCTAGTGTCAAATTATTCCTCAAATTGAGTGTGAAAGGAACCGCGAAATGCGATAGAAACAGGTAAATCTCTAACAACAACCAAGTTATCGTTAGCTGCTACCATATGACATCAAATCACGCATATCCAAATTCTTATTAATATAATTCTCATTATGAAGAAAAAAAATCTAATGTTACACGGCTCTCCTCAATGAAATGGCGCCAAACGTCGTTGGATAACCGTCAGCGTAGGAAACTCAGTAACCAAACTACCAGCATAGCATATTTTTTCATCTACAATATGTTATACATTTAGATTGTAATCCTGAGACAAATAGCATCTTAGTATTCAAAGATATTTCCAGAATCAACTGGACCTACCATTAGTTGATCGAAGCACCGCGACTAACCCTCACGAGATGGCGTCTTCGTTCTTCGTTTTCAGTGGGTGGAGCTTTTCCCAGAGAGCACGTGAACATATTTCGGCGCGATTTTATGCAATACCTTTTTTTATTTTTTTACAGTCAGATGCCTTAACTGTTTTGTAACATTTTGTTTGATTTGTTTTTGCAGTTGATCTGCATAGGATAATGACATTAGCAGCAAACTCAGCTTAATTTCATTAATTTTCTTAACTATTAATTTGTACAATGAGTCAATGACTGAAATAAATGTGTCTTGGACTAATGGTGTGTTCTTAAATCTTGTTAATTTTAAGCAAAACATGAAGAAGAACACATTTTTATGTTCACAAAATAATTTGATTTATCCTTTAAATAGGGTACAACAAAACAAACAAAAAAATAGATTAAAACTTTTTTACTTTTTGAGTGTGCTAAAGATACTTTTATTCCTAATTGTCATAAACATTTTTTAATCAAGTTTGTCAATGCCAGAAAGCACAGTTTGAACCTTATTAGGCTATATACGAAGGACAGTTAGCAATTAAAATAAAATGATTAAAATGACATATTACTTATTACATATACGTTGTTCATATATTAAATACCGGATCTGCTAGGCCTTATCTGTGTAATGGGATTTTTGGTTTTACTGTGCAATTTTTATTTGTATTTTTTTCTTCAACATTTACATTTTCTTTAAATATGATACATTTAACATATGAAAAAAATTGTTTGGAACAATTTAAATAAAAAAAATGAAATTAATTAACTCAAATCTATTTTAACTGTACAGCAGGTTCACCCAGATTCTAGTGCAATGAAATCATATAGCTAAAATAATCTGTGAAATATACATTTAGCTAACAAAATATAAACATTGTAAATGGCAATAAGCATTCCATATAAGAAAACAAACTCACACTCTTACCATTTATTGTGATGTGCTGTCTGGTCGGTGGTAGGTTGATTTTGTGTGCACTTGAGCGTTTGCGAATGATAATCAAATGAACACAATTTGAAATACACATTTTTTAAATTATTATTATTGTTGTACAATTTCTTTATATTTTAATGAGTAGTAATTTCAACATAAAATAAGACAAAAACAAGTAGCATATGAATTTTCTTAATACTTATTCCTTGTCAACTTTATACCCACCCTTTCTGTGTTTCTATCAGAGTACACAGCTTTTACTTGAGTAAAAGTAGGCTACAGATACCCCTTGCTAAATTTTACTCAAGTACAAGTAAAAGTACTACAGTGGAGTGTTAAAAAAAAGACCTTTGAAAAAAAAAAGAGTTGTTGTCCCTTTCAATCAGAGAATATTATAAGAATGTTTTCTCTAAACATTATGAGAATGTTCAGCAAGTAACATATTTCTAAGAACGTTTTCTATCAACATTATGAGAATGTTCAGCACAAATAATGTGATAAAGACGTTCCAAAAACCTTGTTCTAAGAACGTTTTCTATCAACGTTATGAGAACGTTTATCAAACACAAATAACGTGATAAAGACGTTCCAATATTGTTGTTCTAAGAACGTTTTTTGTCAACGAAATGAGAACTTTCATCAAATACAAATAACGTGATAAAAACGTTTCAAAAACCTTGTTCTAAGAACGTTTTTTATCAACGTAATGAGAACGTTCATCAAATACAAATAATGTGATAATGACGTTCCAAAAACCTTGTTCTAAGAACGTTTTCTATCAACGTTATGAGAACGTTTATCAAACACAAATAACGTGATAAAGACGTTCCGATAACGTTGTTCTAAGAACAATTTTTATCAACATAATGAGAACGTTCATCAAATACAAATAACGTGATAAAGACGTTCCAAAAACCTTGTTCTAAGAACGTTTTCTATCAACGTTATGAGAACGTTTATAAAACACAAATAACGTGATAAAGACGTTCCAAAAACCTTGTTCTAAGAACGTTTTTTATCAACGTAATGAGAACGTTCATCAAATACAAATAACGTGATAAAGACGTTCCAAAAACCTTGTTCTAAGAACGTTTTCTATCAACGTTATGAGAACGTTTATAAAATACAAATAACGTGATAAAGACGTTCCAAAAACCTTGTTCTAAGAACGTTTTTTATCAACGTTATGAGAACGTTTATCAAACACAAATAACGTGATAAAGACGTTCCAAAAACCTTGTTCTAAGAACATTTTTTATCAACGTAATGAGAACGTTCATCAAATACAAATAACGTGATAAAGACGTTCCAAAAACCTTGTTCTAAGAACGTTTTCTATCAACGTTATGAGAAAGTTTATCAAACACAAATAACATGATAAAGACGTTCCGATAACGTTGTTCTAAGAACGTTTTTTATCAACGTAATGAGAACGTTCATCAATCATAAATAACGTCATAAAGACGTTCCAAGAACGTTGTTCTAAGAACGTTTTCTCTCAACGTTACAAGAACGTCAATAACGTTATATGAACGTTCCGAAAACATTATTTTAATAACGTTTTGTCCTAACATTTACACAACTTTTAAAGAACGTTAGTGAATGTTCTGGGAACGTTCCCTGTTAGCTGACTGGTTAACTTCAACTTCAGCTTTGTCGACTGTGTATATTCAGGTTTCAGCAGTTCTCAGCTCAGACTTACACACACTGCTACTGTTTCTTTCGGACACATTTGATACGGAGAACCGATGAGCTGGAGATACTTAGCATGCATGATAGTAATAAAACATGAACACGAGTGAACTGAGTACTTGAATGATGGGGTGAATTTATGATTGCAAATTACTTTATTTTAATTATGTATTGTATATGTATTGTTTATCCACCTTGGAGATAGAAGTTCATTACGTAAAAGAACTGGTGAACCGTTTTTTGGTTTTTTTACCAGTTGGTGGAAAAGAACCAAACTTCCCGTCACTATCTCATTCCCGCCAATAGAAGGCACAGTCCATTGTTCTCATGTATGAGGGGGAGATTGGTGATCTATTTAATTCTAGGTTGAACATTATTGAACATTATTAATTAATAGATTTTGTTTTAATTCAAATGTTTATGTATTTTGAATTATTATAATTGTGTACCTCTCTATTACTGTTAAATCCTATTTTTTATCTTTCTTGAATTTCTTAATTACCTTTAATTACTAAATGGTTTAATCCAAATAGGAGGGGCTTGGCCTTTTTAAAAGGGCCTCTCAGAGTGCTTTAGGAGCTCTTAGAGAGAGTTGGACAGAGAGAGATTGCTGTATTTTATGGCAAATTATTGGCATAACTAAAAGCTTGTATGCATATAATAATTTATTTATTTATGTTTACTTAATTGAGTTTCACTGCAACTACTGGTTATGGTGAAATGAAGCTTTGAGGCTTTCTCCTCAACTGTATCATAAAATGGTTCATTATTCTAAGTTTTCAACACTGTGCACACTAACAACAAAAGGTGGAAAAGTTGTCTTTGCTTTGTTAGGAGAAATGATTTTTATTTAAAATGCTAAATGATGTAGTTTTTCTAATATGAACAGGAACTGAATTCCATCTTTCTGTTGCTCTAAATGGAAAAAGCTGATTGTCCCAAAGACTGTTTTATTCAATTTAACTCAACAGTCACCCTTACAGAAAGTCACACATTGTTTAAGATGTGGTGATGCAAGATCATTAATTAGGATAGTCATTTGAATGTTCATAGTCTGGTTGGCAAAATAGATGTGGTTCACTTTAAACCACTGCTGATGTTTTTGTTTGAAGTGAAACATGGCTTAACAACTCTATTTCTGATAAGGATGTGTCTGTAGATGGGTTCAACTTATTCAGAACAGACCGAATAAAAAGGGTGGAGGTGTTGCAATATATGTGAAAAAAAAAGTCATTTGTTGTGAATCTGATTGTCTCAGTCAATAAGCAGATTTTTTGAGTTGTTGGCCCTTAACTTAGAAGTTTCTAAGAGTCTTCACATCACACTTGTTGGTTGTTCAGCCCTTCAGCTGATGGTGGCACTCTTTTTACATTGAGGGAGTTATTAATAAGTTTAAATTATAATGAATTTGTTTTTTTAGGAGATCTTAACTGGAACTGGCTTTTGCCAATGTCTGATCATTTTGTGATTCTTTTTATCTTTCTCAGATTGTGAATAGCTACACTAGATCAAACCAAAAATATTCCATTATTTATCTTATTCTTACAAATGCTCCTCATTAATACTCTACCACTGTTGTGCCTCTGTTTTTTTCAAATGACATTAGCGATCATTGTCTTATAGCATCAGTAAGGAACAAATAAAATCCTAAAACAAGGCCGTTCATAATCTTTAAGAAGGTAATGAAGCAGGTCTCATTGCAAGGTTTTCTACTTGATCTGTATGATTTTGATTGGGGAAGAATTAGCCTTATTGATGAGAATGCTTGGACATTTTTTATGATGGTTTTACAGGCCTGGTAAAGAATCATACACACAGAGTAAAAGGGCGAAATAATGTTTAATAATGAATTGTCTGACCTTCTTCAAGAGCGAAACCAAGCCTGGGCTCAGGCTAGAAAGTCAAATCTTGAGTCTGACTAGTTGAAATTTCGGTGTTTATGTAATTTATCCACTGTAAAAATGGACTTCTCATCTCAATGGTTTCAATAATTTATTGCTGCTACCTCCCTTTATGTAACACTACATAATCCAATTTCCAGCTCTCCCATTGGTTGTCTTGTTGATCAGTTACTGTCAGCACAACCATTTTATTTCAAGACAAGGAATATTTTTATACTTTTTATAATTTATTTCAAGAAATAAATCAGAAGTAAGGAAGGCCTTGAAGGATCTAGATCTGAAAAAAAAAATCATCAGGTTTAGACAAATTGAAGCCTTACTTTTTTTTTTTTTTAAATGGCTGCAGATTTGATAGCCAACCCAGTTGCACATTTAATTAACCTTTCTTTAGCTACGAATCAAGTACCGGCCATTTGGAAATCTGCCAATGTGCTCCCCCTTCACAAAGGTGGTGATCCTGGAAACATAAATAATTATAGGCCTATTTCTAAATTGTCAGTTTTAGCTAAATTAATGGAATCATCAGTATAGTGATCCTGGTTTATGAAACAACAACGTACAATTACAGCCATTTCAAAATTTGGTTAATATCAGCACTTTTTTATTGATTTGTCAAAACCTTTTGACACTGTGGGCCATAAAATACTTCTTCAAATACTCATCTCTATTGGACTATTAGAAAAGCAGTGGGATGATTCAATAGTTAATTATTGGGGAGAACAGTATGAGTGCAAGTAGATGGCCACACTTCTGCTGCCCTAACTATTTTAAAAGGGGGTGAGAGAGAGAAATAACACCTTATTTTGACAACATTTTTACATCCCTAATTCAAACATCATACCTTAACAATATTGAAATGGGATATATATTGTTGTGTTTCTATCAGAGGAGGAAAGTAACATTACAAATATTTTCGTTACAGCACTTGAGTAGATTTTTCTTTTTTTCTACTTTCTTTAGTATAATTAAAATATGGTACATTTACTCTTATTTGAGGTGAATAAATATAAATTATTCAACTTTGCTAGAATCACAACAATGTGTCTAAAACTCATACACAGCTCAATTAAATGGTAAAACTTGCTCTCTTTAACAATACAATTGAACTACAGTAAATGTATGAAGCAAATATTGTACAAAGCTGAAAAAATCTCAACAACAGAAAATAAGATTGCATGATTTATCTGTCAATCAGAGGCATGTAAAAGTGTAGTTCGTTACAATAGCAACAATGGCCTCCCAGAACATTATCCGTTGAAAAAAACAAAAACAAAAAGAGTGTACACTAAAAAGAAGACCCTCTATAGTTTATAATCATGTATTGAATTATTTATATAACCATTAATGATGGAGTATTTTAAGTCTCTGCAGCTATGTGAAAAAAAACAAAAAAACTATCAAAACGCGGGAACGCGGGCTGACTATTTAAGCCATTTCTCTTCACTGAACGTAAATATTTCCACATCAATTAAATCAATGGCTGCTTGTATTTCTAGCTCTGTTGCCCAAGTTCCGACATATTTCATTTTTTATTTCATCCTGGAGGATGTGTTACAACAGCGCATCTCAGTTTTCTATGTTCTTGTTCACTTACACTTACTGCATAATCTACCGATCTGAAAAAGCAGTTACCATGCCCAACAATATCTTTGGTTTCTCAAGGTTCAGCCATTTCGGCTTACGTTCACATTGCAGGGCTTAATGCTCAATTCCGATTTTTTTTTGAAAAAATTCGATTTTTTTTTTTGCAAGGCCGTTCACATTTCCAATTAAATGGGAACAACATACAATAGTCAGCTTGGGCTCATGTGAAAGGGCAAAATATGAGCTTTCCAATAATATTAGGATCGCTCTGATTAGACATTGCCTGGATTCACGACAACTAAACCTGTTCTCTTTCACTTGATGAACAAGATACCCTAAAGTCATTCATATATTTGGAAACTGCAGATGATACACTTTACATGAGCTTTCCAATGATGTAAGGCACAGTCTGATTGGACATTGTTTTAATGAACAATTGTCCAATTTAATTATTCTCCCTGATCGAGATACAGAAAATGTATTAGGCACACATTAAACTACACATTTTAGGCTTTAAAAGCTGTGCAAAACCTTGTTGCATAAAAATTGACTGAAAGACATTCATTTTAACAGAAGATTCAAAGTTGAAAACTGGAAAAGTGCTCCCAGATGTTCACCACAACAAATCATCTGTACACTAGAAAAGTGCTCATACTGAGCTTTATTTTGAAGCCAAACATGTCAACAGCTCAAAGTTAGACTGAATTAAAGACGTTTGACACAATTCAAAATGCTTAAGAAAATGTAACAAACTGTTCCAGCCAATAACTGACAAGGCCCTGGGGGTGTAAGTGCCATAGACAGTATAAGGTCAGTGCACAGATGAGGAAGGGTGGGTCTATCGAGCCTCCGTTTTGTTTGAAAATACTTTAAACTGTCAACAAGTCACTAGCAGATCACCTTTAATAATTAAAAGAAATAAAACAGTGTATTCACACTGGAGCAAAAAAATAAAACTCACATGTTATCTACTCTGAGACAATTTCTAATTTCATTTAAAAACACATCATTCCCGTGAGGGCTTAAGTGAACTTCGTCCCTCAAAAACATCTCAGGCTTATTGTACATAATTTGTCCATGGAGTACAATACAGCCGTTGACAGGGCACAAACTTTGCCATGATGTTGTTCACAAACTTGCGCATTTTCTCGACCTTTACAGGGGGGGCATGCCTCCAGTGGCGTCTTTGATTTATGGATGAAAACACAATTTTCATCTCAGGAAACTTCACGTTAATTTCACGCAGATCCTTCATTTCGTTTACAAGAAGCACGCTCATCACACGGCCAAGATCATTCCCTCCACAGTGAATGACCAGCACATTCGGAAGGGTTCGTCCTTTAAGGAACTGTTTGAAGAAGGAAAGAAGGTCTCTCCAACACAAGCCACCCCTGCCGAACCACTGGACCTGGGAATGAAGACCAAGATTGGTCCCCATGGTCGCTGTTGGCCCCGTCGCACGTAGCTATCACCGATAATCCAGACACTGTGCACAGCTGAAAGAAAAGCGCACAAATTAACCAGCATAATAAACTTTTATACAGTGCCATGCCTTGCTTTAACATGGACAGCCAAAACTAACAATCTTAAAGTCTAGGTAGGGCTGGCCCTTGATTTAAACAGCAAATTTCCAAACAACAACTATTAAACACTTTTATTTTGAAATGAGATTGCCAAAACATACATTATTTGGCTAGTAAATACAATTGTTCAGATACAAAACAAAAATAGCAAAATAGGTTGAGCAGAAACATACCTTCCCTTTGAGAAGTTGATTGTCTGCTCGACGGAAAACGAACAGTTGACTTGACTTTGCTAACAAACAAAAGAATGTTTAACAGTTTACAAAAGCTGTAGAATAACTGGTTAAACATGTTCTTTACACATCTACAAGTCTGCACTCATCTGTCTCTGCATTGAAGATATTTTAAACTGTCAGTTAAACGGTGTAATCAAATAAAAATATAAATTTAAGAAACTTACTTTATAAAAGAAAAAACACATTGAAATTCTGACTTGTGATGGAGTAGTTAAAATGCTTTATGATTAGACTAATCAAAATGCTTAACTTACCTCGTTGTAAATCCAAATGAGATCAGGGACATCCAAGTAATCCAATCCAAGTCACAGGCAAAAGTCAAACACTGTAAGGCAGTCCAAATTATCAGGCAAACAAAACAGGCAAGGGTCAGACGAGAGGGTAATCCAGTGAACAAAGCATACAATCCAAAAAACCAAAAGACAAGAAAAAAAAAAACGCTCAGACATGCAGTAAAACTTTATTTTGGGAACATGAAAGAACTATATACAAACATGAAAGCACCATTTTAAAACACTAAAAACCCAGAGCGTTATATAAAAAGACAATCAATATATTTAAAAACACTAAAGTACCATTTAAAACACTAGGAAACCACCAGAGGTTTAAATAAAAGCACAAAAGCACTTTAAATAGTTTAAATAAACACGAAAGCGCCATTTAAAAAAATAAATAAATTACATAACACAAAATCAATATTTAAAAACACGAAAACAGCATTTGCATTTGGAGCATGAGAATCAGCCATCACGGTAATGACGAAAAACACAGGTCTCTTTCGAGGCCCACCCAGTTCTGGGAGCACCAAAGGATTACAGACATGTAGGCAGCAGCGATCCCCTTGGCAGGAGGGACGAAGTCTCTACAATCATCAAATCCTATATCTCTGCTGTCGATTATTGAGCTTAAATGCTACTACCATTTTCTCAGGCACCCTTTCAATGATTGCTTTTTCTAAGAGGCTGCTTGCATGTTGGAATTTGGCCCCTGGATAGCTCTCAATCTGCAATTCTAGAGAGTTGGAGGGTGGAAACCTGGAGAGATTCGAATCCCCAATAATCACAAATTTTTTGTTCAATGTGAGGTTCCAATCATTGGTTTTCTTGTTTGTACAAATGTGCCTGCGTGTGCGACCCACGAAGATGCGTGTTCGTGATGGGGTAATAGACCCTGTCACCTGTATGGGTGGCAGGGCCGGTGAATTTGTGTTCACCGATGGAGTCGTAAGTCTGGGCACGACTGGAGAGGAATGATCTGGGATGACGGTCTCATGCTCCTCAGGAATGTGCTCTATGATTTCATCTACTCTAACCCGTTCTGATCTCTGGCTAAGTGGGTCCAACTCGTGGAGAAAATGAGACAACGGGGAGGACACAGCCATGTGTGGCTCTGAGCTATCTGAAAAAAGTGGCTCACTACCATAAGGAGAGACTGCTGCTTGATAGGGACATGGACCAGAGTCAGCTTCACTCACCGGACCCAGAGGGACCAAAAGGGGAGGCTCAGTCTGGCCTGTGTGACCCGAGTTATTCTCGGGCCCCGCGGCAACAGGAGTTAGAGTGTCCGTGGGTTCCTCTGGGCGGTTCGTGCTGCGTTGCTCTTTGTGTGTCCTTTTCTGGGGACGTTGCTCTGAGGGACTGCGCTCAACGGCCTGTATGGGCTGGAGCATGATATGGGGACCAACAGGAGGAGGCTGCTCCTCCTCAAAAGACCAATCCCCCCTGTGTGGAGGAGACGTGGCCGTGGTCTCGAGTCCCTGGAGTAAGCTCGGCGAGGTCTGAATTTCAATAGTTTTATGAGATGCATCCACCGGTGTGATAAGGGGAACAACAGACTCAGTGACCCTAGAGGACGTGGTGTGTGCCACTAATAGAGGGGTGGTGGCAGTGGAAACACTGGTGGTGGTTCGGGATGATGGTTCTCCCTGTGTCACCACCTCTGCATATGTGGGTGCACGTGAGGTCTCTGTAGCTTTACAACCAGAGGAGCCTGGCATTTCAGATTGAATGATCTTTTCTGCTTGCTCAAATGTCTCCTGGCTAATGCGTGTTTGATAGTTCTTATGCGCCCAATTAGCAGCAACCTCAAAAGCTTTAGGCCAATCCTGGTGATTTTCAAGAGCACGGATTTTACGAGAGAGCTCCTCGATACGTGATTCATAGTGTTCCTCGAGGATGTTCTGTGTGTTGCAGGCCCAACTCCTAGCAAACAAGGGGTATGTTTCTGAGGGACAATGTGGGACACTGCTTGGCGCGGCGGTGCCCCCACCCCACGGGCAGACTCTGATAGTGGTTTACCCATATCTAGAATTGTTACTATTGCCTTTCTGTTTGTACATGAATAATTGTTCAAAAAAATAAAAAATAAATAAAAATCACATACCTTAGCACATACATTAATAATGCCCTATTCCCTAAACATGTGTAATTGCTGATATATACTTACTCATGAATAGGCCAACCAATGTGTATTTTTTTCTAAATAAAATGAATATTTTGAACATTCAATGAATTGACAGATGCACTTCCACTTACGATTTACTTTAGCTATTTAATTTTATTTATTTTTCATTACAATTAATTCACTTTAAATAAATAAAAATATAAAATTATAGGATTAACAGGAATTATAGTTGCTCAACACCACAGGAATAGTTTTAAAAAAAGTCGAAAAAAAGTCTAAACTCACAACTCTGAGGTTCACGGAACAAGAAGGTGCGCTGTCATGACAACAATGAAAAAGTTGACGACAACCTAGTCAGCAGGTCACGTGGGAGTGGCAACCAGGGAAGTTCTCACTTTCTGAACTAGTTCAAAGTTCAGTTCACACATTTTAAAATGAACTAGTTCAGTTCAAAGTTTGCACAGAAATGTAAGATTTTCCCCATCTCCACCAACCTCGTTATAAAATCCGTTTAAATGATCATACGACGCCTTTGTCGACGGCGGCCGCGGTGCGACACTGGTGGCTTGTGTTGCAAGATTGGGTGTTTTTTCGCTACATATTAAGCCCTGTTTACGGCGAGTTTTAGCCGGGTTTTCGCCTGGAAGGCTCTATAGAAATCTGGCACCCCATTGAACGAAGTTAAACTGAGAGAGCGTGCGTTCACAGACACCAGAATGAACAATCATCAGCACAGGCAGTAAAACAATACATTTAGTTCACCCAAAATATGAACGAGTTCATGAACGTGAACCTGTTCAGGCACAACGTTTGGCTGCCTGGGTCTCGAGGATATAGACTGACCGACTTTTTTTTTTTGAGCAAGCATTGATTATGCGTGACACGGTCTCAATTTGCGGGACTCATGAATTGGGCTTCAAACGCTGTGCGTGCACGCGATACGGGTGGTCACCCTATTCATGAACCTTAAAGAGAGAGAATGACATGCTTGTTAAAGCCAGCCCATCTCATGAAGCGTTTGTTACGTTACACCGAGCCGACCTCATACATTGCACATAAATCTGCAAGAATAAATTAACATGTGACCACAACACACAGTTTATTAATGAGAACCAAACCACATTTCCTTTGAATCTTCTGTTAAAGGGGTCATGAACTGGCTTTTTAAATTGTATTATATTGTTGTCTGAGGTCAACTTATAACATTCGCTTGGTTTTTGCATTCAAAAACATCAAAATGAACAAGTAATATGCTATTTTGTACCCAGGTTGTGAGCCTACCTAAAAAACGGTCGGTTTTTATGGGCGTGTCGCACTGAAGACTTGGAAGTAAACACCCACTGCTGCGAGTGGAGAACAGTTTTGCATATTGTAATGAGTTTCACTCACCCGTCGGCGGTGCACATGGGGGAAAACGTCCTATGTTGTAAAATGGCAACCGGATTCGCCCATACATGTTCTACCCAGAGTCCATGTGTTGCACAATTCCTGTCAGATCCAATATAGACGGCACAGCACCATTCTTTACTCTTAATCGGTCTGCAAATCCAGTTTTGTTTACAAAACAATCCTCAGTGAAATGAAGCGAACAGACGACGATGTTTTACCTCATCAGCTGGAACGTCATTAAAAATAAAGTTTATCCATGCAGTCCTATTGGAATCCAGAGGAAGCGACTGTCTTGCACAGCACAATATTCTGTATTGCTCGGTAGCTCGATCCAGTTTGTCATCACGAGGTAAGCATGTACATGTATGTTACTTAGCTATGTGTGTAATGGGTGAATCGGTGGGCGGGGCTGAACCGGCCGTGTTGAAGCAGGCGTTGATCTTCTTCTGCGGGGGTGGTGTTTTATCCTCTTTGATGTCATAGTTCCCCACTTTGAAAAACGAGTCGTTTTCAGAGGCTGTGTCAATAAAAGCTTTTATTGGACTAACAAGGATGTTTTCAGTTCTGAAACTAACAGGATATTATTATAATATGATGACCTCTTAGATGTCAAAAGCTCAAGGAAAATTTGATTTCTCAGTTCATCACCCCTTTAAAATGACTTTAATTCATTACCAGAAAATTTATGTAAAGCACCTTGCATTACTATTGTGTATGAGATGTGCTAGAAATAAATACCTTGCCATTCGATTAGCCTGCCTGCTTGTCCATCCAGGTGCTGAGCATTGTTTTCTTGAATTACCCTTTTTGCCTTGGACCCTCGTCTGTTTTGTTTGCCTGGCCCAGACAATGGATGCTGACCAAAATGTTCTACAAAAACAAATCATGAGAAGCATTAACCATTGTGGTGACATGTTCTATGATATTACCCTAATTGCCCATACTTGACACAAACTACTTGCACAAAAAGTGTAAATAGATGCTTACCAAGGACACGCTGTAAACACAGATTGAGTAGCACAAATAAATCTGAGTTAAATACAGACATTTTAGCACAGCAGAGACAGTGACGACAAAGGCCTGGGATTCAACGGTGCCAACCTCAACTTTAGTCTGTATTATCAACTTCCTGAACAAGATGCAGAAAATTGAATGCAAACACATCTTTCAATACATGTGCAAAACATGTCTGTAGCATAAACACTGACTGAGATGCATTCATTTTAATAAAGTAATCAAAGTTGAAAACAGGTAAACTGCTGCCAGATTTTCACCACTGCAAAATTGTAGGTCAACTAACCTGATGAGGTCTCATTCACTCTATGAACATGATAAAGCCAAATAAGTGTTGGATTATGAAAGGACACATACTCAGCTTTATTTTGAAGTAAAATACATGACACCATCTCATGAATTGGCTGAATAAAAGACATTTTGGTGTGAAATTACAGGCGGAAGATGACATTGACAGCACAGTTGGAGCCGGTCTCTTGCCCTCTCTGACCAAAAAACAGCATAATTAGTGTTAACACTAATAAGTGTAGTACTCACTGATTAATTTGATGCAAAAATCAGAAAGAAAGCTTGAGATTTGAGTTAAATACAGACATTTTAGCACAGAAGAGACAGTGACGACAAAGGCCTGGGATGAGTTCACCGGTGCCAACCTCAACTTTAGTCTGTATTTTTAACTCCCGGAACAAGATACAGAAAATTGAATACAAACACATTAAAGTGCAGGTCTCAAGCTTTCAATAGATGTGCAAAACTTGTCTGTAGCATAAACACTGACTGAGATGCATTCATTTTAATAGGAAAATCAAAGTTGAAAACTGTTTAGTTCATTAGTTCATTCGCGAGCTCACAGTTGACAAATAAAACATTGATAGTTCATACACAGTTCCCAGTCTTGTGTCATAAAATGTGACACAAATACACTGCATGTTGTTTACACATTTTATTAACTTTTTTGTTTTCACAAGGAACACACTGCCATTTAAATATATATGCACAGACTCATCACCAGTGTTGCCAAGTTCGCTTATTTTAAGCGACTTTGGGCTTGTTTTTCTGTAAAGTCGCTTACAAAGTCGCGGGTCGTGTTTTTTTGGGCTTTTTTCTAAAGTGTAATTGCTTATTTGGGCTTGTTCCCAGCTTATTGCCAAGCAGATATTTTCTATATGTTATTTAAACGTAGGAGTTTGTCTTGCCTGTTCCCTCTCTCCCTTCCCCCATTCACAGAGTTTTTTTCCCACCCTTGGCAGTAGTAATATTGACCCTTGGACCCAGTGGCAACGAGTCCTAGCCAATCAGAGGCAAAGCTGGGCAATCAGGGTTTTTTTTTTTTCAGGTTAGAAAAATGTCAGTGAGTGACATTTAAATAAAAATAACGTGCCAGTCGTGAGTGACTGATTGTGACTGGACCGTAGGTGAGTTTTTATATATTTATTATTTCTTGTAGATATTATAGAGATATTATAGTTTAACCCTTTAACTGTCACTCCCCCTTTTTTCGCAAAGACATGACGATCATATCATAATCATCAAACTATTTGATCTTGTTTTAAAGAAGACATTTGCCATATTTATTGTTGAAGTAAAGTATTATGAAACTATGAAAGTGAAACAGAAAAAAAGTTACAAGTTTGAGTTTATAAAAATGAACAATGTAAAAATATAATTTTTCATATTTTATATAATATAAAATATATTTTACTTTAAAATTGCAAGAAAATTTAAGTCAAAAATCTGAAGAAGTTGTGTTCCAAATTTTCGGTTGATATCTCAAAAATGAGTTTTCAGTAATATTGTATTTGGGCTCAGTACTAACACTGGATGGACAGCCAAGCTATAGGCTACCGTGTGCACAGCAAAAACTGCGCGCAGTTTACCAATCTGTCCACGTGGATGTAAATTGATAATCTTTATGCAGTTTAAAACCATCCATCCCCATGGATTGTAAAACCATGCACACAGTTTATTTTTCTCTTCCCGAAACCTAGAGGGGCTCTTTTCTTAAAAAAAAAAAAGCTCTAAAATAGCTCTTTTACGGTCTATGAGAAAAAGTCGCTTGTTTTGGGCTTGTTTTCACCGGCCTGGTTGCTTATTTGTCTCGCGAGATCTGGCAACACTGCTCATCACATGCTCTAAAACACGTCACACAGTTTTACAGTTAGGGATTAGAGCTTATTCTGTTGTTTTGAATACATATCAAATTTTTTTTATCTCTGAAAAACCTCGACAGATTTGGAAATACAGTATATTTCAAAAAATGAGAAGAGTAGACCATAATGCTATTTACAAATATTTATTTAAAATAAATTATAAGTCCTCCTCTTCTTCATTGTCGGCTAAATACTGTAGAGAAATAAAAATCAAATGAGAAGTTCACACAATTGCAACAGAGTTTGACACATTGAATACCTGCATGTCCATTACCTCGTCTCCATCCTCCTGTTGTGGTTGTGGAGGGGTCGGGGGTGGACGGCGTGGCAGATGGCGGGGCATATTTGGGCTGTCGGGTGGAGGTGGAGGTGGAGGAGGAAGAGGAGGAGGAGGACGACGAATATTGCCTGCTCCTCTGTTCTCCTCTGCCGAAGAGGTATGCTCACTGTCCTGCAAAATAAAACAATAAAACATCTGTCCAAATGCACATCACACAATAATCTCTGTCCATAACAGATACTTACTGATGTGTAACCATAATCCGACGTCCAGCCGCTGTCACTCATTTTTAAGCTGAAACATATATACAGTCTATTATTTCTATCATTAAACACAAATGCTGCATATACTATTTTTTTTTAAGAAGACTCTTATAATCGATACGCCTGTATTTACTTAAACAGTGTGTAATGTTACCTGTCATGTGTTTTTGACCAAATGAACTCAAATAAAACAATCCTGCATTTATTCAAAATGAAAATATTTAAAATGCTGCATTTTTTTGCTTGGCATGGAAAGGAAAAAAAGGGTACAGTTACAGTGATTCTCTGCTTTGGGAGTGTGAATTTTTGCACAAGTTTCCTATCAATATGGGTTTATGATGTGGGATAACATAGATCCAAATAATCAGCTTCTGTGGGGAGCTGTTTATTTTGGTTTTTATTAGCTGAGTTTATTTATAGAGCACCTTTTTACAACAACAGGTGTTTACCAAAGTGCTGAACATACAGATAACAAACAAAAAAACCAAAGCAAAAAAACATATACTATAGACCTGGATGTAATTTTGAAGTAATTCACTATAATTCCAATCACTGAATGTGTCTTCCTTCAAAATGGGAAAATGCCAGTGAGTGTGTGTGTGTGTGTGTGTGTGTGCGCAGTGATCACTTCATCAAATGTGAGATAATACATTATTTATGTGGCTTATAATTACATTATTCAGGTATTTAAATACACTTAAGTGGCTGTTTGTGAAACGTACCAGACTAGTTTCCGAACTTCGTAAAGTCAAAGTATGTCTGTAAGACGAGTTATGGCGCTTTTCCACTGCATAGTACGGTACGGTTCGGCTCAGTACGCTTCGACTCGGCGCGGAACAGTTCGGATCGCTTTGCGTTTCCACTGCAGTAGTACCCCTTCAAAGTGTGTGGGACTGATCGTTATTTGCGCGCGCCTCTACTGCCATGACATCATCTTAAATGCGCCACATTTTCAAACCCACAACACAGGAACAATGGAGACTATCGAGGGGATGGTGTTCCTGATTCTCGGTATGTGGTTGTTTTTAACTGCTAGACGGAAAAATGTGTTTAAAATGAGGCTGATGGCAGCAAAACAAAAATACTGCTAAAAAAGTGTCTCGTGTCGCAAATCCAATGACGCTAGTAGTGACACAGGGAATGACGATTCTGTCTGACCAATCAGTGATCTGCAGTGTTTCACGTCACATTTTAGTACCGGTACGGTACGCTTGGAACCTCAACAGACCAGGTACCATTTAAAGCGACCTGAAGCGAACCGTACTGTACCGTACCATGCAGTGGAAAAGCACCACAAGTGAGCCGTACCGAACCGTACTATGCAGTGGAAAAGCGCCATTAGTTGCCGATATCTACAGCCTCGATGGCAGGCAAATCTCTCAATTCAGTTGAAAATCGGTCCTCTTCATAACGTAAGGATCACGTCCAACATATGTCTCAATTTTCTGTTGATATATTTCTCTTGTAATAGCGTCCATTGCGCTCTTCACTCCTTGCCCCCCCCATCTGCATTCCGCGCGTCAACACAATCACGTGACTGCAAACCACCTATTGGATCCATGCAGCTCTTAAAGTGACAGTACACACACACACACACAAAAACAAAAAACACCACATCAAATTTAAAAAAACATCTGCACGCAAAGCACAGCACTGCAGAGTTGGAAGAGAGAGCGCCGGCGAATGATACCTGCATCCCCGCCTCAAGCTAAACAACAAAAGCTTGATTTCAGTTCATCATCACCAGCTAAAACAATTAGTTCCACTGAACTCAACAAATTGGTCGCTGCTTTTATTGTTGAGGAGATGCAGCCGCTGTCTACTGTGGAGGCGCCCACTTTTAGAAATATCGTCAGCAAAATCCCTGTGACAGGGAAAAAGCCGGGAGCCGTGCTGCCCGATCGTAAAACTTTTGCAAGTTTTTTGGACAATGCATATATGGAAATGGAGACCGAACTAAAGAAGTCTTTTGCCGATTTGGAATATGTTTCAACCACTGCAGATCTATGGACTGCTCAGAATAAAAGTTTTCTTGGCATTACAGTACACTGGATAGATCCCGCTACTCTGCATCGTAAAAAAGCTGCAATCGCCTGCAGACGATTTCGTGGGAGACACACGTACGATACCATCGCAGCAGAGTTAGAGCAAATTCACAGCTCATTTGCTCTTTGTGGTAAGATAACTGCCACGGTCACTGACAATGGCTCGAACTTCGTTAAGGCATTTAGAATGTTTCAAGCTGAAGATGATAACGAAACAGAGAATGATGAAGACGAGGTCAGTTTTACGGACTTGCACGCAGTTTTACGAGATGACGTTGAGTCCAGCGAACGGTACGTTCTCCCTCCACATCACCGGTGTGCATCGCATACCCTTAACCTTATATGCACAAACGACATAGTTAAATTTTTGACGGCGAAGGCAGATTGCAAAGCACTGTACAGAAGTGCAACTGGAAAATGTTCAGCTTTGTGGTCTAAAGTTAGTCGATCGACTGTGGCATCAGAGAGCCTGGAAGAATTTAGCAAAAGAAAGTTGCTGGTCCCTTCATCTACAAGGTGGAACTCGTTTTATGATGCTCTTAGCAGAGTCACAGACATGCACTTAGTTGACCTCAATCAACTTTGCACTCGCCTGGACATCAGATGCATTACGGAGAGAGAGTATCAGTTCCTTAAAGAATATTGCAAGGTTCCGAAGCCTGTCTGTATGGCACTGGATATACTTCAAGGTGAAGATGAATGTTTCTATGGCATCCTTCAACCTACCCTTGAAATCCTGATGACCAAAATCTTGGCACTGAAAGAAGACCTCTCTCATATGATGGCTGACCTCCCAGACCTCATAGTTCAGGTAATTCTGTTCAATATGGTCTTATTATTATTATTATTATTACAATGAAGCAGGAAGGACACCTCCTGTACCTGTACGAGCCGCCGGACTCACTGTCCAGCTCTAAAAACTGAACTCTGGGTTTGCGGAAGTGGCTGGTGAACGGAGGCTTGTCATTGATGTACGTCATTGGTGTACCGCAGCTGCTCTCACTGCTGGAGGTGGAGAAGTTCATTGCCGCTACAGAGACAGAGAGAAGGTTAACACTCCTGTAAGGATACCACAATCATTAACGCATGCCTCACTCAACTGTAGGGTTGGGAATCGAAAATCTTGAGGTCAGGAATCAGATAGTCGTTATAAAACGAATTGATTCCTTTGTGAGCATTTCAATGACTCTAAAGAGCCCCTATCATGGATTTTTGAAAATGACTGTTCATATGGTGTGGAATATAGCTCTAAGGGAATGAAAATCTGAAAGTGCACCGTATATAAAGTTATGGTCTTTTAAAAGTGAGTCTATTAAATGAATTGTTTTTGAAACGAGTCATTAGCTGTTACATCGTGACGTAGATACATACTGGCCACGCCCAGTTACTGCGCGCGCAGACGGAAGTGTAAACTCGAAGTCTACACACTCAAACACTTCATCATAGCATCATGTCGAGAAGACGCTGTGTTCTACTATGCAGAGATAGTTCAGCCACTTTGTTTTCATTTACCAGGGACGAGCATGTGAAGAATCGGTGGTTAGAGTTCATATCAACACTATAGCCCGATTGTGTTCTCATCATTTTATTGACAAATAATGTTAGTTCAAAAACATAAATGAATTCAAATGTGCATTCACAAGCGGTTGTTCCTGAAGGAGGGCTCAGTAACTTACTTACCCAGTGTATATGGATCAGCTTCCTCCTCCGAATCACAACCTGTAAGTATAATTAATAATTGTTGCTTTTATGGGTTTTGAACGGTTTTGTTGCGTCAGAGCGCGAGGCAGTATGTGTGTGTGTGTGTGTGTGTGTGCGGGCGCGTGTGTAAGTTACGTTCAGCGCAGCTTCTAGGTCTCCAATGTCAATTTTTTTTAAATATGTGAAATGTTTGTCGCTGTTATTGGAGTTGTCAAAGAATAGAGCGTCTTGTAGTACTGTAGTGCTTTATCAATATGTTTATGGGTCTGTCATCTGACCAATCACCGCCGATTAGTGTCACGCTAGAGTGGTTTGGAAAAACGAGTCGTTGTACGAATCATTTGGGAGTCTGTGAGCAAATCAGTTAAAAATAAATGCATATTATACGACAAATAAGTGTTTATCCTTGCATGCATGTTAAACTGTTTTTGGGAACTCCTAAAACAAAAATAGGAACATTTCAAATGCTATGATAGGGGCTCTTTAAACCCTTCAAGCACGAGATGACTTGCACACTGTTTTGTGTGCTGCACACATGTGTAACAGTATATAGCTTGTTTTCACGTGACGTCACGCCACTGTGTTGCCATGGCGCGAAACGCAGATGGAGGGCAGGAAGTGATTTTCTATATTTAGGAAGCACTATAACACACTCAAAATGCCTATGTTTGGCGTCGTTTACGGTTGCTCAGATCGATCAAACCACAAGGAGTTTTTTTCGTGTGGCCAAAGTTGTTGTTCATAAGGGGGGAAAATACAAGAAATTGACAGAAAAACACAGGGAAAAATGCTTTGCAAACCCTCGTCTGCGGTCGGGAAAAGCCAAATGGGAAAATGCCAGTGAGTGTGTGTGTGTGTGTGCGCGCAGTGATCACTTCATCAAATGTGAGATAATACATTATTTATGTGGCTTATAATTACATTATTCAGGTATTTAAATACACTTAAGTGGCTGTTTGTGAAACGTACCAGACTAGTTTCCGAACTTCGTAAAGTCAAAGTATGTCTGTAAGACGAGTTATGGCGCTTTTCCACTGCATAGTACGGTACGGTTCGGCTCAGTACGCTTCGACTCGGCGCGGAACAGTTCGGATCGCTTTGCGTTTCCACTGCAGTAGTACCCCTTCAAAGTGTGTGGGACTGATCGTTATTTGCGCGCGCCTCTACTGCCATGACATCATCTTAAATGCGCCACATTTTCAAACCCACAACACAGGAACAATGGAGACTATCGAGGGGATGGTGTTCCTGATTCTCGGTATGTGGTTGTTTTTAACTGCTAGACGGAAAAATGTGTTTAAAATGAGGCTGATGGCAGCAAAACAAAAATACTGCTAAAAAAGTGTCTCGTGTCGCAAATCCAATGACGCTAGTAGTGACACAGGGAATGACGATTCTGTCTGACCAATCAGTGATCTGCAGTGTTTCACGTCACATTTTAGTACCGGTACGGTACGCTTGGAACCTCAACAGACCAGGTACCATTTAAAGCGACCTGAAGCGAACCGTACTGTACCGTACCATGCAGTGGAAAAGCACCACAAGTGAGCCGTACCGAACCGTACTATGCAGTGGAAAAGCGCCATTAGTTGCCGATATCTACAGCCTCGATGGCAGGCAAATCTCTCAATTCAGTTGAAAATCGGTCCTCTTCATAACGTAAGGATCACGTCCAACATATGTCTCAATTTTCTGTTGATATATTTCTCTTGTAATAGCGTCCATTGCGCTCTTCACTCCTTGCCCCCCCCATCTGCATTCCGCGCGTCAACACAATCACGTGACTGCAAACCACCTATTGGATCCATGCAGCTCTTAAAGTGACAGTACACACACACACACACAAAAACAAAAAACACCACATCAAATTTAAAAAAACATCTGCACGCAAAGCACAGCACTGCAGAGTTGGAAGAGAGAGCGCCGGCGAATGATACCTGCATCCCCGCCTCAAGCTAAACAACAAAAGCTTGATTTCAGTTCATCATCACCAGCTAAAACAATTAGTTCCACTGAACTCAACAAATTGGTCGCTGCTTTTATTGTTGAGGAGATGCAGCCGCTGTCTACTGTGGAGGCGCCCACTTTTAGAAATATCGTCAGCAAAATCCCTGTGACAGGGAAAAAGCCGGGAGCCGTGCTGCCCGATCGTAAAACTTTTGCAAGTTTTTTGGACAATGCATATATGGAAATGGAGACCGAACTAAAGAAGTCTTTTGCCGATTTGGAATATGTTTCAACCACTGCAGATCTATGGACTGCTCAGAATAAAAGTTTTCTTGGCATTACAGTACACTGGATAGATCCCGCTACTCTGCATCGTAAAAAAGCTGCAATCGCCTGCAGACGATTTCGTGGGAGACACACGTACGATACCATCGCAGCAGAGTTAGAGCAAATTCACAGCTCATTTGCTCTTTGTGGTAAGATAACTGCCACGGTCACTGACAATGGCTCGAACTTCGTTAAGGCATTTAGAATGTTTCAAGCTGAAGATGATAACGAAACAGAGAATGATGAAGACGAGGTCAGTTTTACGGACTTGCACGCAGTTTTACGAGATGACGTTGAGTCCAGCGAACGGTACGTTCTCCCTCCACATCACCGGTGTGCATCGCATACCCTTAACCTTATATGCACAAACGACATAGTTAAATTTTTGACGGCGAAGGCAGATTGCAAAGCACTGTACAGAAGTGCAACTGGAAAATGTTCAGCTTTGTGGTCTAAAGTTAGTCGATCGACTGTGGCATCAGAGAGCCTGGAAGAATTTAGCAAAAGAAAGTTGCTGGTCCCTTCATCTACAAGGTGGAACTCGTTTTATGATGCTCTTAGCAGAGTCACAGACATGCACTTAGTTGACCTCAATCAACTTTGCACTCGCCTGGACATCAGATGCATTACGGAGAGAGAGTATCAGTTCCTTAAAGAATATTGCAAGGTTCCGAAGCCTGTCTGTATGGCACTGGATATACTTCAAGGTGAAGATGAATGTTTCTATGGCATCCTTCAACCTACCCTTGAAATCCTGATGACCAAAATCTTGGCACTGAAAGAAGACCTCTCTCATATGATGGCTGACCTCCCAGACCTCATAGTTCAGGTAATTCTGTTCAATATGGTCTTATTATTATTATTATTATTACAATGAAGCAGGAAGGACACCTCCTGTACCTGTACGAGCCGCCGGACTCACTGTCCAGCTCTAAAAACTGAACTCTGGGTTTGCGGAAGTGGCTGGTGAACGGAGGCTTGTCATTGATGTACGTCATTGGTGTACCGCAGCTGCTCTCACTGCTGGAGGTGGAGAAGTTCATTGCCGCTACAGAGACAGAGAGAAGGTTAACACTCCTGTAAGGATACCACAATCATTAACGCATGCCTCACTCAACTGTAGGGTTGGGAATCGAAAATCTTGAGGTCAGGAATCAGATAGTCGTTATAAAACGAATTGATTCCTTTGTGAGCATTTCAATGACTCTAAAGAGCCCCTATCATGGATTTTTGAAAATGACTGTTCATATGGTGTGGAATATAGCTCTAAGGGAATGAAAATCTGAAAGTGCACCGTATATAAAGTTATGGTCTTTTAAAAGTGAGTCTATTAAATGAATTGTTTTTGAAACGAGTCATTAGCTGTTACATCGTGACGTAGATACATACTGGCCACGCCCAGTTACTGCGCGCGCAGACGGAAGTGTAAACTCGAAGTCTACACACTCAAACACTTCATCATAGCATCATGTCGAGAAGACGCTGTGTTCTACTATGCAGAGATAGTTCAGCCACTTTGTTTTCATTTACCAGGGACGAGCATGTGAAGAATCGGTGGTTAGAGTTCATATCAACACTATAGCCCGATTGTGTTCTCATCATTTTATTGACAAATAATGTTAGTTCAAAAACATAAATGAATTCAAATGTGCATTCACAAGCGGTTGTTCCTGAAGGAGGGCTCAGTAACTTACTTACCCAGTGTATATGGATCAGCTTCCTCCTCCGAATCACAACCTGTAAGTATAATTAATAATTGTTGCTTTTATGGGTTTTGAACGGTTTTGTTGCGTCAGAGCGCGAGGCAGTATGTGTGTGTGTGTGTGTGTGTGTGCGGGCGCGTGTGTAAGTTACGTTCAGCGCAGCTTCTAGGTCTCCAATGTCAATTTTTTTTAAATATGTGAAATGTTTGTCGCTGTTATTGGAGTTGTCAAAGAATAGAGCGTCTTGTAGTACTGTAGTGCTTTATCAATATGTTTATGGGTCTGTCATCTGACCAATCACCGCCGATTAGTGTCACGCTAGAGTGGTTTGGAAAAACGAGTCGTTGTACGAATCATTTGGGAGTCTGTGAGCAAATCAGTTAAAAATAAATGCATATTATACGACAAATAAGTGTTTATCCTTGCATGCATGTTAAACTGTTTTTGGGAACTCCTAAAACAAAAATAGGAACATTTCAAATGCTATGATAGGGGCTCTTTAAACCCTTCAAGCACGAGATGACTTGCACACTGTTTTGTGTGCTGCACACATGTGTAACAGTATATAGCTTGTTTTCACGTGACGTCACGCCACTGTGTTGCCATGGCGCGAAACGCAGATGGAGGGCAGGAAGTGATTTTCTATATTTAGGAAGCACTATAACACACTCAAAATGCCTATGTTTGGCGTCGTTTACGGTTGCTCAGATCGATCAAACCACAAGGAGTTTTTTTCGTGTGGCCAAAGTTGTTGTTCATAAGGGGGGAAAATACAAGAAATTGACAGAAAAACACAGGGAAAAATGCTTTGCAAACCCTCGTCTGCGGTCGGGAAAAGCCAAATGGGAAAATGCCAGTGAGTGTGTGTGTGTGTGTGCGCGCAGTGATCACTTCATCAAATGTGAGATAATACATTATTTATGTGGCTTATAATTACATTATTCAGGTATTTAAATACACTTAAGTGGCTGTTTGTGAAACGTACCAGACTAGTTTCCGAACTTCGTAAAGTCAAAGTATGTCTGTAAGACGAGTTATGGCGCTTTTCCACTGCATAGTACGGTACGGTTCGGCTCAGTACGCTTCGACTCGGCGCGGAACAGTTCGGATCGCTTTGCGTTTCCACTGCAGTAGTACCCCTTCAAAGTGTGTGGGACTGATCGTTATTTGCGCGCGCCTCTACTGCCATGACATCATCTTAAATGCGCCACATTTTCAAACCCACAACACAGGAACAATGGAGACTATCGAGGGGATGGTGTTCCTGATTCTCGGTATGTGGTTGTTTTTAACTGCTAGACGGAAAAATGTGTTTAAAATGAGGCTGATGGCAGCAAAACAAAAATACTGCTAAAAAAGTGTCTCGTGTCGCAAATCCAATGACGCTAGTAGTGACACAGGGAATGACGATTCTGTCTGACCAATCAGTGATCTGCAGTGTTTCACGTCACATTTTAGTACCGGTACGGTACGCTTGGAACCTCAACAGACCAGGTACCATTTAAAGCGACCTGAAGCGAACCGTACTGTACCGTACCATGCAGTGGAAAAGCACCACAAGTGAGCCGTACCGAACCGTACTATGCAGTGGAAAAGCGCCATTAGTTGCCGATATCTACAGCCTCGATGGCAGGCAAATCTCTCAATTCAGTTGAAAATCGGTCCTCTTCATAACGTAAGGATCACGTCCAACATATGTCTCAATTTTCTGTTGATATATTTCTCTTGTAATAGCGTCCATTGCGCTCTTCACTCCTTGCCCCCCCCATCTGCATTCCGCGCGTCAACACAATCACGTGACTGCAAACCACCTATTGGATCCATGCAGCTCTTAAAGTGACAGTACACACACACACACACAAAAACAAAAAACACCACATCAAATTTAAAAAAACATCTGCACGCAAAGCACAGCACTGCAGAGTTGGAAGAGAGAGCGCCGGCGAATGATACCTGCATCCCCGCCTCAAGCTAAACAACAAAAGCTTGATTTCAGTTCATCATCACCAGCTAAAACAATTAGTTCCACTGAACTCAACAAATTGGTCGCTGCTTTTATTGTTGAGGAGATGCAGCCGCTGTCTACTGTGGAGGCGCCCACTTTTAGAAATATCGTCAGCAAAATCCCTGTGACAGGGAAAAAGCCGGGAGCCGTGCTGCCCGATCGTAAAACTTTTGCAAGTTTTTTGGACAATGCATATATGGAAATGGAGACCGAACTAAAGAAGTCTTTTGCCGATTTGGAATATGTTTCAACCACTGCAGATCTATGGACTGCTCAGAATAAAAGTTTTCTTGGCATTACAGTACACTGGATAGATCCCGCTACTCTGCATCGTAAAAAAGCTGCAATCGCCTGCAGACGATTTCGTGGGAGACACACGTACGATACCATCGCAGCAGAGTTAGAGCAAATTCACAGCTCATTTGCTCTTTGTGGTAAGATAACTGCCACGGTCACTGACAATGGCTCGAACTTCGTTAAGGCATTTAGAATGTTTCAAGCTGAAGATGATAACGAAACAGAGAATGATGAAGACGAGGTCAGTTTTACGGACTTGCACGCAGTTTTACGAGATGACGTTGAGTCCAGCGAACGGTACGTTCTCCCTCCACATCACCGGTGTGCATCGCATACCCTTAACCTTATATGCACAAACGACATAGTTAAATTTTTGACGGCGAAGGCAGATTGCAAAGCACTGTACAGAAGTGCAACTGGAAAATGTTCAGCTTTGTGGTCTAAAGTTAGTCGATCGACTGTGGCATCAGAGAGCCTGGAAGAATTTAGCAAAAGAAAGTTGCTGGTCCCTTCATCTACAAGGTGGAACTCGTTTTATGATGCTCTTAGCAGAGTCACAGACATGCACTTAGTTGACCTCAATCAACTTTGCACTCGCCTGGACATCAGATGCATTACGGAGAGAGAGTATCAGTTCCTTAAAGAATATTGCAAGGTTCCGAAGCCTGTCTGTATGGCACTGGATATACTTCAAGGTGAAGATGAATGTTTCTATGGCATCCTTCAACCTACCCTTGAAATCCTGATGACCAAAATCTTGGCACTGAAAGAAGACCTCTCTCATATGATGGCTGACCTCCCAGACCTCATAGTTCAGGTAATTCTGTTCAATATGGTCTTATTATTATTATTATTATTACAATGAAGCAGGAAGGACACCTCCTGTACCTGTACGAGCCGCCGGACTCACTGTCCAGCTCTAAAAACTGAACTCTGGGTTTGCGGAAGTGGCTGGTGAACGGAGGCTTGTCATTGATGTACGTCATTGGTGTACCGCAGCTGCTCTCACTGCTGGAGGTGGAGAAGTTCATTGCCGCTACAGAGACAGAGAGAAGGTTAACACTCCTGTAAGGATACCACA
The DNA here is from genome assembly GCF_988280905.1 of Pimephales promelas. Lineage (NCBI taxonomy): Eukaryota > Metazoa > Chordata > Actinopteri > Cypriniformes > Leuciscidae > Pimephales > Pimephales promelas. The sequence goes on along the minus strand of NC_142770.1, from coordinate 49,601,190 downwards.
ATCATTAACGCATGCCTCACTCAACTGTAGGGTTGGGAATCGAAAATCTTGAGGTCAGGAATCAGATAGTCGTTATAAAACGAATTGATTCCTTTGTGAGCATTTCAATGACTCTAAAGAGCCCCTATCATGGATTTTTGAAAATGACTGTTCATATGGTGTGGAATATAGCTCTAAGGGAATGAAAATCTGAAAGTGCACCGTATATAAAGTTATGGTCTTTTAAAAGTGAGTCTATTAAATGAATTGTTTTTGAAACGAGTCATTAGCTGTTACATCGTGACGTAGATACATACTGGCCACGCCCAGTTACTGCGCGCGCAGACGGAAGTGTAAACTCGAAGTCTACACACTCAAACACTTCATCATAGCATCATGTCGAGAAGACGCTGTGTTCTACTATGCAGAGATAGTTCAGCCACTTTGTTTTCATTTACCAGGGACGAGCATGTGAAGAATCGGTGGTTAGAGTTCATATCAACACTATAGCCCGATTGTGTTCTCATCATTTTATTGACAAATAATGTTAGTTCAAAAACATAAATGAATTCAAATGTGCATTCACAAGCGGTTGTTCCTGAAGGAGGGCTCAGTAACTTACTTACCCAGTGTATATGGATCAGCTTCCTCCTCCGAATCACAACCTGTAAGTATAATTAATAATTGTTGCTTTTATGGGTTTTGAACGGTTTTGTTGCGTCAGAGCGCGAGGCAGTATGTGTGTGTGTGTGTGTGTGTGTGCGGGCGCGTGTGTAAGTTACGTTCAGCGCAGCTTCTAGGTCTCCAATGTCAATTTTTTTTAAATATGTGAAATGTTTGTCGCTGTTATTGGAGTTGTCAAAGAATAGAGCGTCTTGTAGTACTGTAGTGCTTTATCAATATGTTTATGGGTCTGTCATCTGACCAATCACCGCCGATTAGTGTCACGCTAGAGTGGTTTGGAAAAACGAGTCGTTGTACGAATCATTTGGGAGTCTGTGAGCAAATCAGTTAAAAATAAATGCATATTATACGACAAATAAGTGTTTATCCTTGCATGCATGTTAAACTGTTTTTGGGAACTCCTAAAACAAAAATAGGAACATTTCAAATGCTATGATAGGGGCTCTTTAAACCCTTCAAGCACGAGATGACTTGCACACTGTTTTGTGTGCTGCACACATGTGTAACAGTATATAGCTTGTTTTCACGTGACGTCACGCCACTGTGTTGCCATGGCGCGAAACGCAGATGGAGGGCAGGAAGTGATTTTCTATATTTAGGAAGCACTATAACACACTCAAAATGCCTATGTTTGGCGTCGTTTACGGTTGCTCAGATCGATCAAACCACAAGGAGTTTTTTTCGTGTGGCCAAAGTTGTTGTTCATAAGGGGGGAAAATACAAGAAATTGACAGAAAAACACAGGGAAAAATGCTTTGCAAACCCTCGTCTGCGGTCGGGAAAAGCCAAATGGGAAAATGCCAGTGAGTGTGTGTGTGTGTGTGCGCGCAGTGATCACTTCATCAAATGTGAGATAATACATTATTTATGTGGCTTATAATTACATTATTCAGGTATTTAAATACACTTAAGTGGCTGTTTGTGAAACGTACCAGACTAGTTTCCGAACTTCGTAAAGTCAAAGTATGTCTGTAAGACGAGTTATGGCGCTTTTCCACTGCATAGTACGGTACGGTTCGGCTCAGTACGCTTCGACTCGGCGCGGAACAGTTCGGATCGCTTTGCGTTTCCACTGCAGTAGTACCCCTTCAAAGTGTGTGGGACTGATCGTTATTTGCGCGCGCCTCTACTGCCATGACATCATCTTAAATGCGCCACATTTTCAAACCCACAACACAGGAACAATGGAGACTATCGAGGGGATGGTGTTCCTGATTCTCGGTATGTGGTTGTTTTTAACTGCTAGACGGAAAAATGTGTTTAAAATGAGGCTGATGGCAGCAAAACAAAAATACTGCTAAAAAAGTGTCTCGTGTCGCAAATCCAATGACGCTAGTAGTGACACAGGGAATGACGATTCTGTCTGACCAATCAGTGATCTGCAGTGTTTCACGTCACATTTTAGTACCGGTACGGTACGCTTGGAACCTCAACAGACCAGGTACCATTTAAAGCGACCTGAAGCGAACCGTACTGTACCGTACCATGCAGTGGAAAAGCACCACAAGTGAGCCGTACCGAACCGTACTATGCAGTGGAAAAGCGCCATTAGTTGCCGATATCTACAGCCTCGATGGCAGGCAAATCTCTCAATTCAGTTGAAAATCGGTCCTCTTCATAACGTAAGGATCACGTCCAACATATGTCTCAATTTTCTGTTGATATATTTCTCTTGTAATAGCGTCCATTGCGCTCTTCACTCCTTGCCCCCCCCATCTGCATTCCGCGCGTCAACACAATCACGTGACTGCAAACCACCTATTGGATCCATGCAGCTCTTAAAGTGACAGTACACACACACACACACAAAAACAAAAAACACCACATCAAATTTAAAAAAACATCTGCACGCAAAGCACAGCACTGCAGAGTTGGAAGAGAGAGCGCCGGCGAATGATACCTGCATCCCCGCCTCAAGCTAAACAACAAAAGCTTGATTTCAGTTCATCATCACCAGCTAAAACAATTAGTTCCACTGAACTCAACAAATTGGTCGCTGCTTTTATTGTTGAGGAGATGCAGCCGCTGTCTACTGTGGAGGCGCCCACTTTTAGAAATATCGTCAGCAAAATCCCTGTGACAGGGAAAAAGCCGGGAGCCGTGCTGCCCGATCGTAAAACTTTTGCAAGTTTTTTGGACAATGCATATATGGAAATGGAGACCGAACTAAAGAAGTCTTTTGCCGATTTGGAATATGTTTCAACCACTGCAGATCTATGGACTGCTCAGAATAAAAGTTTTCTTGGCATTACAGTACACTGGATAGATCCCGCTACTCTGCATCGTAAAAAAGCTGCAATCGCCTGCAGACGATTTCGTGGGAGACACACGTACGATACCATCGCAGCAGAGTTAGAGCAAATTCACAGCTCATTTGCTCTTTGTGGTAAGATAACTGCCACGGTCACTGACAATGGCTCGAACTTCGTTAAGGCATTTAGAATGTTTCAAGCTGAAGATGATAACGAAACAGAGAATGATGAAGACGAGGTCAGTTTTACGGACTTGCACGCAGTTTTACGAGATGACGTTGAGTCCAGCGAACGGTACGTTCTCCCTCCACATCACCGGTGTGCATCGCATACCCTTAACCTTATATGCACAAACGACATAGTTAAATTTTTGACGGCGAAGGCAGATTGCAAAGCACTGTACAGAAGTGCAACTGGAAAATGTTCAGCTTTGTGGTCTAAAGTTAGTCGATCGACTGTGGCATCAGAGAGCCTGGAAGAATTTAGCAAAAGAAAGTTGCTGGTCCCTTCATCTACAAGGTGGAACTCGTTTTATGATGCTCTTAGCAGAGTCACAGACATGCACTTAGTTGACCTCAATCAACTTTGCACTCGCCTGGACATCAGATGCATTACGGAGAGAGAGTATCAGTTCCTTAAAGAATATTGCAAGGTTCCGAAGCCTGTCTGTATGGCACTGGATATACTTCAAGGTGAAGATGAATGTTTCTATGGCATCCTTCAACCTACCCTTGAAATCCTGATGACCAAAATCTTGGCACTGAAAGAAGACCTCTCTCATATGATGGCTGACCTCCCAGACCTCATAGTTCAGGTAATTCTGTTCAATATGGTCTTATTATTATTATTATTATTACAATGAAGCAGGAAGGACACCTCCTGTACCTGTACGAGCCGCCGGACTCACTGTCCAGCTCTAAAAACTGAACTCTGGGTTTGCGGAAGTGGCTGGTGAACGGAGGCTTGTCATTGATGTACGTCATTGGTGTACCGCAGCTGCTCTCACTGCTGGAGGTGGAGAAGTTCATTGCCGCTACAGAGACAGAGAGAAGGTTAACACTCCTGTAAGGATACCACAATCATTAACGCATGCCTCACTCAACTGTAGGGTTGGGAATCGAAAATCTTGAGGTCAGGAATCAGATAGTCGTTATAAAACGAATTGATTCCTTTGTGAGCATTTCAATGACTCTAAAGAGCCCCTATCATGGATTTTTGAAAATGACTGTTCATATGGTGTGGAATATAGCTCTAAGGGAATGAAAATCTGAAAGTGCACCGTATATAAAGTTATGGTCTTTTAAAAGTGAGTCTATTAAATGAATTGTTTTTGAAACGAGTCATTAGCTGTTACATCGTGACGTAGATACATACTGGCCACGCCCAGTTACTGCGCGCGCAGACGGAAGTGTAAACTCGAAGTCTACACACTCAAACACTTCATCATAGCATCATGTCGAGAAGACGCTGTGTTCTACTATGCAGAGATAGTTCAGCCACTTTGTTTTCATTTACCAGGGACGAGCATGTGAAGAATCGGTGGTTAGAGTTCATATCAACACTATAGCCCGATTGTGTTCTCATCATTTTATTGACAAATAATGTTAGTTCAAAAACATAAATGAATTCAAATGTGCATTCACAAGCGGTTGTTCCTGAAGGAGGGCTCAGTAACTTACTTACCCAGTGTATATGGATCAGCTTCCTCCTCCGAATCACAACCTGTAAGTATAATTAATAATTGTTGCTTTTATGGGTTTTGAACGGTTTTGTTGCGTCAGAGCGCGAGGCAGTATGTGTGTGTGTGTGTGTGTGTGTGCGGGCGCGTGTGTAAGTTACGTTCAGCGCAGCTTCTAGGTCTCCAATGTCAATTTTTTTTAAATATGTGAAATGTTTGTCGCTGTTATTGGAGTTGTCAAAGAATAGAGCGTCTTGTAGTACTGTAGTGCTTTATCAATATGTTTATGGGTCTGTCATCTGACCAATCACCGCCGATTAGTGTCACGCTAGAGTGGTTTGGAAAAACGAGTCGTTGTACGAATCATTTGGGAGTCTGTGAGCAAATCAGTTAAAAATAAATGCATATTATACGACAAATAAGTGTTTATCCTTGCATGCATGTTAAACTGTTTTTGGGAACTCCTAAAACAAAAATAGGAACATTTCAAATGCTATGATAGGGGCTCTTTAAACCCTTCAAGCACGAGATGACTTGCACACTGTTTTGTGTGCTGCACACATGTGTAACAGTATATAGCTTGTTTTCACGTGACGTCACGCCACTGTGTTGCCATGGCGCGAAACGCAGATGGAGGGCAGGAAGTGATTTTCTATATTTAGGAAGCACTATAACACACTCAAAATGCCTATGTTTGGCGTCGTTTACGGTTGCTCAGATCGATCAAACCACAAGGAGTTTTTTTCGTGTGGCCAAAGTTGTTGTTCATAAGGGGGGAAAATACAAGAAATTGACAGAAAAACACAGGGAAAAATGCTTTGCAAACCCTCGTCTGCGGTCGGGAAAAGCCAAATGGGAAAATGCCAGTGAGTGTGTGTGTGTGTGTGCGCGCAGTGATCACTTCATCAAATGTGAGATAATACATTATTTATGTGGCTTATAATTACATTATTCAGGTATTTAAATACACTTAAGTGGCTGTTTGTGAAACGTACCAGACTAGTTTCCGAACTTCGTAAAGTCAAAGTATGTCTGTAAGACGAGTTATGGCGCTTTTCCACTGCATAGTACGGTACGGTTCGGCTCAGTACGCTTCGACTCGGCGCGGAACAGTTCGGATCGCTTTGCGTTTCCACTGCAGTAGTACCCCTTCAAAGTGTGTGGGACTGATCGTTATTTGCGCGCGCCTCTACTGCCATGACATCATCTTAAATGCGCCACATTTTCAAACCCACAACACAGGAACAATGGAGACTATCGAGGGGATGGTGTTCCTGATTCTCGGTATGTGGTTGTTTTTAACTGCTAGACGGAAAAATGTGTTTAAAATGAGGCTGATGGCAGCAAAACAAAAATACTGCTAAAAAAGTGTCTCGTGTCGCAAATCCAATGACGCTAGTAGTGACACAGGGAATGACGATTCTGTCTGACCAATCAGTGATCTGCAGTGTTTCACGTCACATTTTAGTACCGGTACGGTACGCTTGGAACCTCAACAGACCAGGTACCATTTAAAGCGACCTGAAGCGAACCGTACTGTACCGTACCATGCAGTGGAAAAGCACCACAAGTGAGCCGTACCGAACCGTACTATGCAGTGGAAAAGCGCCATTAGTTGCCGATATCTACAGCCTCGATGGCAGGCAAATCTCTCAATTCAGTTGAAAATCGGTCCTCTTCATAACGTAAGGATCACGTCCAACATATGTCTCAATTTTCTGTTGATATATTTCTCTTGTAATAGCGTCCATTGCGCTCTTCACTCCTTGCCCCCCCCATCTGCATTCCGCGCGTCAACACAATCACGTGACTGCAAACCACCTATTGGATCCATGCAGCTCTTAAAGTGACAGTACACACACACACACACAAAAACAAAAAACACCACATCAAATTTAAAAAAACATCTGCACGCAAAGCACAGCACTGCAGAGTTGGAAGAGAGAGCGCCGGCGAATGATACCTGCATCCCCGCCTCAAGCTAAACAACAAAAGCTTGATTTCAGTTCATCATCACCAGCTAAAACAATTAGTTCCACTGAACTCAACAAATTGGTCGCTGCTTTTATTGTTGAGGAGATGCAGCCGCTGTCTACTGTGGAGGCGCCCACTTTTAGAAATATCGTCAGCAAAATCCCTGTGACAGGGAAAAAGCCGGGAGCCGTGCTGCCCGATCGTAAAACTTTTGCAAGTTTTTTGGACAATGCATATATGGAAATGGAGACCGAACTAAAGAAGTCTTTTGCCGATTTGGAATATGTTTCAACCACTGCAGATCTATGGACTGCTCAGAATAAAAGTTTTCTTGGCATTACAGTACACTGGATAGATCCCGCTACTCTGCATCGTAAAAAAGCTGCAATCGCCTGCAGACGATTTCGTGGGAGACACACGTACGATACCATCGCAGCAGAGTTAGAGCAAATTCACAGCTCATTTGCTCTTTGTGGTAAGATAACTGCCACGGTCACTGACAATGGCTCGAACTTCGTTAAGGCATTTAGAATGTTTCAAGCTGAAGATGATAACGAAACAGAGAATGATGAAGACGAGGTCAGTTTTACGGACTTGCACGCAGTTTTACGAGATGACGTTGAGTCCAGCGAACGGTACGTTCTCCCTCCACATCACCGGTGTGCATCGCATACCCTTAACCTTATATGCACAAACGACATAGTTAAATTTTTGACGGCGAAGGCAGATTGCAAAGCACTGTACAGAAGTGCAACTGGAAAATGTTCAGCTTTGTGGTCTAAAGTTAGTCGATCGACTGTGGCATCAGAGAGCCTGGAAGAATTTAGCAAAAGAAAGTTGCTGGTCCCTTCATCTACAAGGTGGAACTCGTTTTATGATGCTCTTAGCAGAGTCACAGACATGCACTTAGTTGACCTCAATCAACTTTGCACTCGCCTGGACATCAGATGCATTACGGAGAGAGAGTATCAGTTCCTTAAAGAATATTGCAAGGTTCCGAAGCCTGTCTGTATGGCACTGGATATACTTCAAGGTGAAGATGAATGTTTCTATGGCATCCTTCAACCTACCCTTGAAATCCTGATGACCAAAATCTTGGCACTGAAAGAAGACCTCTCTCATATGATGGCTGACCTCCCAGACCTCATAGTTCAGGTAATTCTGTTCAATATGGTCTTATTATTATTATTATTATTACAATGAAGCAGGAAGGACACCTCCTGTACCTGTACGAGCCGCCGGACTCACTGTCCAGCTCTAAAAACTGAACTCTGGGTTTGCGGAAGTGGCTGGTGAACGGAGGCTTGTCATTGATGTACGTCATTGGTGTACCGCAGCTGCTCTCACTGCTGGAGGTGGAGAAGTTCATTGCCGCTACAGAGACAGAGAGAAGGTTAACACTCCTGTAAGGATACCACAATCATTAACGCATGCCTCACTCAACTGTAGGGTTGGGAATCGAAAATCTTGAGGTCAGGAATCAGATAGTCGTTATAAAACGAATTGATTCCTTTGTGAGCATTTCAATGACTCTAAAGAGCCCCTATCATGGATTTTTGAAAATGACTGTTCATATGGTGTGGAATATAGCTCTAAGGGAATGAAAATCTGAAAGTGCACCGTATATAAAGTTATGGTCTTTTAAAAGTGAGTCTATTAAATGAATTGTTTTTGAAACGAGTCATTAGCTGTTACATCGTGACGTAGATACATACTGGCCACGCCCAGTTACTGCGCGCGCAGACGGAAGTGTAAACTCGAAGTCTACACACTCAAACACTTCATCATAGCATCATGTCGAGAAGACGCTGTGTTCTACTATGCAGAGATAGTTCAGCCACTTTGTTTTCATTTACCAGGGACGAGCATGTGAAGAATCGGTGGTTAGAGTTCATATCAACACTATAGCCCGATTGTGTTCTCATCATTTTATTGACAAATAATGTTAGTTCAAAAACATAAATGAATTCAAATGTGCATTCACAAGCGGTTGTTCCTGAAGGAGGGCTCAGTAACTTACTTACCCAGTGTATATGGATCAGCTTCCTCCTCCGAATCACAACCTGTAAGTATAATTAATAATTGTTGCTTTTATGGGTTTTGAACGGTTTTGTTGCGTCAGAGCGCGAGGCAGTATGTGTGTGTGTGTGTGTGTGTGTGCGGGCGCGTGTGTAAGTTACGTTCAGCGCAGCTTCTAGGTCTCCAATGTCAATTTTTTTTAAATATGTGAAATGTTTGTCGCTGTTATTGGAGTTGTCAAAGAATAGAGCGTCTTGTAGTACTGTAGTGCTTTATCAATATGTTTATGGGTCTGTCATCTGACCAATCACCGCCGATTAGTGTCACGCTAGAGTGGTTTGGAAAAACGAGTCGTTGTACGAATCATTTGGGAGTCTGTGAGCAAATCAGTTAAAAATAAATGCATATTATACGACAAATAAGTGTTTATCCTTGCATGCATGTTAAACTGTTTTTGGGAACTCCTAAAACAAAAATAGGAACATTTCAAATGCTATGATAGGGGCTCTTTAAACCCTTCAAGCACGAGATGACTTGCACACTGTTTTGTGTGCTGCACACATGTGTAACAGTATATAGCTTGTTTTCACGTGACGTCACGCCACTGTGTTGCCATGGCGCGAAACGCAGATGGAGGGCAGGAAGTGATTTTCTATATTTAGGAAGCACTATAACACACTCAAAATGCCTATGTTTGGCGTCGTTTACGGTTGCTCAGATCGATCAAACCACAAGGAGTTTTTTTCGTGTGGCCAAAGTTGTTGTTCATAAGGGGGGAAAATACAAGAAATTGACAGAAAAACACAGGGAAAAATGCTTTGCAAACCCTCGTCTGCGGTCGGGAAAAGCCAAATGGGAAAATGCCAGTGAGTGTGTGTGTGTGTGTGCGCGCAGTGATCACTTCATCAAATGTGAGATAATACATTATTTATGTGGCTTATAATTACATTATTCAGGTATTTAAATACACTTAAGTGGCTGTTTGTGAAACGTACCAGACTAGTTTCCGAACTTCGTAAAGTCAAAGTATGTCTGTAAGACGAGTTATGGCGCTTTTCCACTGCATAGTACGGTACGGTTCGGCTCAGTACGCTTCGACTCGGCGCGGAACAGTTCGGATCGCTTTGCGTTTCCACTGCAGTAGTACCCCTTCAAAGTGTGTGGGACTGATCGTTATTTGCGCGCGCCTCTACTGCCATGACATCATCTTAAATGCGCCACATTTTCAAACCCACAACACAGGAACAATGGAGACTATCGAGGGGATGGTGTTCCTGATTCTCGGTATGTGGTTGTTTTTAACTGCTAGACGGAAAAATGTGTTTAAAATGAGGCTGATGGCAGCAAAACAAAAATACTGCTAAAAAAGTGTCTCGTGTCGCAAATCCAATGACGCTAGTAGTGACACAGGGAATGACGATTCTGTCTGACCAATCAGTGATCTGCAGTGTTTCACGTCACATTTTAGTACCGGTACGGTACGCTTGGAACCTCAACAGACCAGGTACCATTTAAAGCGACCTGAAGCGAACCGTACTGTACCGTACCATGCAGTGGAAAAGCACCACAAGTGAGCCGTACCGAACCGTACTATGCAGTGGAAAAGCGCCATTAGTTGCCGATATCTACAGCCTCGATGGCAGGCAAATCTCTCAATTCAGTTGAAAATCGGTCCTCTTCATAACGTAAGGATCACGTCCAACATATGTCTCAATTTTCTGTTGATATATTTCTCTTGTAATAGCGTCCATTGCGCTCTTCACTCCTTGCCCCCCCCATCTGCATTCCGCGCGTCAACACAATCACGTGACTGCAAACCACCTATTGGATCCATGCAGCTCTTAAAGTGACAGTACACACACACACACACAAAAACAAAAAACACCACATCAAATTTAAAAAAACATCTGCACGCAAAGCACAGCACTGCAGAGTTGGAAGAGAGAGCGCCGGCGAATGATACCTGCATCCCCGCCTCAAGCTAAACAACAAAAGCTTGATTTCAGTTCATCATCACCAGCTAAAACAATTAGTTCCACTGAACTCAACAAATTGGTCGCTGCTTTTATTGTTGAGGAGATGCAGCCGCTGTCTACTGTGGAGGCGCCCACTTTTAGAAATATCGTCAGCAAAATCACTGTGACAGGGAAAAAGCCGGGAGCCGTGCTGCCCGATCGTAAAACTTTTGCAAGTTTTTTGGACAATGCATATATGGAAATGGAGACCGAACTAAAGAAGTCTTTTGCCGATTTGGAATATGTTTCAACCACTGCAGATCTATGGACTGCTCAGAATAAAAGTTTTCTTGGCATTACAGTACACTGGATAGATCCCGCTACTCTGCATCGTAAAAAAGCTGCAATCGCCTGCAGACGATTTCGTGGGAGACACACGTACGATACCATCGCAGCAGAGTTAGAGCAAATTCACAGCTCATTTGCTCTTTGTGGTAAGATAACTGCCACGGTCACTGACAATGGCTCGAACTTCGTTAAGGCATTTAGAATGTTTCAAGCTGAAGATGATAACGAAACAGAGAATGATGAAGACGAGGTCAGTTTTACGGACTTGCACGCAGTTTTACGAGATGACGTTGAGTCCAGCGAACGGTACGTTCTCCCTCCACATCACCGGTGTGCATCGCATACCCTTAACCTTATATGCACAAACGACATAGTTAAATTTTTGACGGCGAAGGCAGATTGCAAAGCACTGTACAGAAGTGCAACTGGAAAATGTTCAGCTTTGTGGTCTAAAGTTAGTCGATCGACTGTGGCATCAGAGAGCCTGGAAGAATTTAGCAAAAGAAAGTTGCTGGTCCCTTCATCTACAAGGTGGAACTCGTTTTATGATGCTCTTAGCAGAGTCACAGACATGCACTTAGTTGACCTCAATCAACTTTGCACTCGCCTGGACATCAGATGCATTACGGAGAGAGAGTATCAGTTCCTTAAAGAATATTGCAAGGTTCCGAAGCCTGTCTGTATGGCACTGGATATACTTCAAGGTGAAGATGAATGTTTCTATGGCATCCTTCAACCTACCCTTGAAATCCTGATGACCAAAATCTTGACACTGAAAGAAGACCTCTCTCATATGATGGCTGACCTCCCAGACCTCATAGTTCAGGTAATTCTGTTCAATATGGTCTTATTATTATTATTATTATTTAATAATCTAGTTTAAAACTAGATTAAAGACACATCTCTTCAACCAGGCATTCATATAATATTTTAATTTTACAGTTAAATCTGGCCCCCAACTAAGCCTGGGTTCTCCCAATGTTTTTTTTTTTTCTCCATTTGGTCACCTGATGGAGTTTTTCTGTATTTTTATAGCACTTTATACAATATAGATTGTTTCAAAGCAGATTTACAGGGATACAAGGAAAACAATGATTCAATAATGCAATTTAGCTGAATAATGCAATAATAACAGAATTCAGTTTAGCTGTAAAGCAGCTCTAAAAAGAAAAAAAGTAAATAGTAATTATTAGACAGTTCAAATCAGTTCAGCGTTTATTTCGTTTGGTTCAGTATAATAGTGTAGTTCATCAACTATGAAATGAGTTCAATATAGCTATCAAGCAGTTCTGATACAACCTTTACGTTTATTTCTACTTTTTTTATTTTAGTTCTTAATTCAAAAATTTTCCTGACATAAATTGTACTATTCTGTTATGAATTAATGTCTATTAGAGTATTAACTGTGTAACTCATCTAAAATTCTCTTGCAGGCTATCAAGACACGCTTTAGCTCCATCCTTGACAGCGATGAAGCTTTGATTGCTGCGGTAACCCTGCCAAAATTCAAGCTGCGGTGGCTGAGGGATGAAACAAGAAAAGACAACATCAAGATGATTCTGGCAGCACAGTGTCGTGCTCTCACCATTGAGATACCACAGAAAGGGCCACTGCAGTCTCCTGAAAGCAGAGACCATGAAAATGACTTCTTTGCATTTCCTGAAGATGAGAATCAACATGACGACCAAGCAATTACTGTGGACGTGGAGATATGTGAATACCTGAAATCAGCTAATATGGGAAATTTACATGATTTCCCCAGGATTTTGAAGATCTTTTTGAAAGCCAACACAGCAACACCTTCCAGTGCACCAGTTGAGAGGCTGTTTAGTATTGGAAGTCTCATCCTCACCCCAAAAAGGAACCGTCTCACAGACCAGCGTTTTGAGAAACTTCTCCTGCTGCGCTACAATCATTACTTTGAAAATAAAACCCCGATGAAATAGCGACCTCTTAAGACGATACTTAACATTACATTGAATACATTTTTTGCATTGTATTCCAGATGTGATCTAGACTTTTTTTTTTTTTTGGATAAAATAATTTTGTTTTGAGGACACTTAATAGAAAGCTGACACATCTGTTTAATTGGTGATGTTTGTTCATAAGTATCATCTTATTGTTCTCTAATAAGTTAATGAAACCGTCTCACAGAGCAGGGTTTTGAGAAACTACTCCTGCTGCGCTACAATAGTTACTTTGAAAATAAAACCCAGATGAAGTAGTGAACTCTTATTAAGATAATACTCTAATATTACATTGACTACATTTTTTTGCATTGTATTGCAGAAGTGATCTGACTTTGTGCATAAAATAATTTTGTTTTGAGGACACTTAATAGAAAGCTGACAGATCTGTTTAATTGGTGATGTTGTTTGTTCTCAAGTATCATCTTATTGTCCTCTATAAAGTTAATACAACATTTTAAATGTTTGAGATATGTCTTTTACCCTAATATAACTTATTTCATAATGGCAATTTGCTAGTATTACACTCCTTATTATTACAATGGATGGTGAATTCACTTTATATAGTCTACCCACACAAAAAGTACAAAAGTAAAAAACACATTACTTTCCATAATCTGTAATGTTTATTGATATTTTATATAGCATGCATAGCTCTGGGATCAGGAAGTTCTCCAAATATAATATTATTCTATATTATTATTCAATATATATGTGTTTTTAAAAGAACATTAAGGTCTCCGAATATAATATTACTCTATATTATTATTCAATATATTTGTGTTTTTAAAAGAACATTAAGGTGCTTATATAGGCTGTTGTTGAATATATTACTGCTTTAAACACTAGTACAATAACTTCTCTGTCGAAAAAACACCTGTAAGACCTGAGAGAGATCAAGCCTCAGCCAGGTAAGAAAAAGAAACGCAAAAGTACCTGAAAAGTAACGCAACACATTACTTTCCATAAAAAGTAACTAAGTAACGCAATTAGTTACTTTTTTGGGGAGTAACTAAATATTGTAATGCATTACTTTTAAAAGTAACTTTCCCCAACACTGCGGAGGAGTGATCACCACTGCTGTGAAGCCACATCAAGGTAGTTCGAGACAACAAGGGACGGAGCTAAATTGACGCCGGGAGGACTGGTTGAGTCCGCCCCAGCTTCCCAGCTGCGCCCAGCCAGCAGGCTTGTTATGTTGACGGTATAATTCTCTTTGACCGAACCGTCAGTAAGTAATAATGATGGGATGCCTGACCCACCACACTACTTTAAATTTTTCCTGGCCGCCCTCACTGATCCACAGCACACTTTTAGGCTCTCAGGGACAGTTGAAAAGCCCTCAACAAATCCAACGAGTAGAGAAGGGTTCTCCGACTCATCAATCTGCTGAAGGACTTAACCCTTGCCCGACTGAGTCCGATTGCCGTCAACGTCCTGTAGTTTCTGGTAGGCCATAGGCCCCTTGCCCCTAAGGGAAACCCAATGACCTCCACCTCGTCAACACCCAACTCTCGCCCAATTACCTCGCTGTGGGGACCGTAGTAATCAAGTTTCTCCTGCGCAGCCCTGGTGAGGGAGTCAGGAGCATACTCGTAACGCACCGTTAGATCAATGGCCAAGGCTTTAGAATCACGGATGAGCACCAGGTCAAGTCGTCGCAGCTCCCCCTGGAGGGTTCTGAACTCCCATTCCCAGTGGACTTCCCATACATGGAGCTCAGCCTCAGCTCCGAGGAGACGGCACAGTTTGGAGTGCCGAGCAATCCTGGCTTCCTGCATAGTCGGGCATTGCCCTAAGATGTGCGAACAGGACGCCGACCTATATGAGCAGCGCCTGCAGGCCGCCCCCGCCTTGGCCCTGCCTCTGTGTAGAAACTCTTGAGTGGGGTAAACGCACGATCGGACCTGAAGGGCTGCTTTATACTATCTCTGGGTAAACCCGATGGGATTACCCAACCATCCGTTGCTGGCAACAGAATTATGAAAGCCAAGTATCCCCACTCCTTGAGTTGGAAGGCCTGCCCATCTAAGGAATTCGTCCTTTCTCCAGTCACTCGGGACTGGGCACACCCGGTGGTGGCTAGTCAACGAGTCGGTGGTGTCTCCTCTTGCGTTCAAATCCTCCACACCCAGAGGTGGGAGGGAGTCCTCCTTTCCACCGGCTCTCCGCCACGCCCCCTTAAACTTGGATCTCATACGAGAGTTATCCATCATGATCCAAACCAACTCGTCTGCAGCGTGATAAAGGCTGTAAAGCCTCTTCACCTGGATTGATGGGATTTGTCGAGAGAGCTTGCAGATTCCCAGGCCGCCGTCCCGCCGCATAAATTAGCCCGTCACAGGTACTCTGTGGAAGGTGGAGCCACTTCTTCACAAATTTCCTGATAGTCCTATTGAGGCTCTGGAGTACACTGT
Source organism: Pimephales promelas (assembly GCF_988280905.1). Taxonomy (NCBI): domain Eukaryota; kingdom Metazoa; phylum Chordata; class Actinopteri; order Cypriniformes; family Leuciscidae; genus Pimephales; species Pimephales promelas. The sequence continues at coordinate 49,585,917 of NC_142770.1, read as the reverse complement.
CACTAACCTCACAGAGGTCAGCTTGGTAGAAAATCCGGGGTATGATATACTGATTTAGGAGGACCACCCTTTGTGAGGGTTTAAGTAGTGATTTCCCGATTTTCAGGTACCATTGGTCAAGAGCCACCCCCAGGTCAGACTTTTCAACCCCTCCCCAGGGGTTGAATTTCACACCCAAGTATTTGATTGTGTCGGCAATACTTGTTTGCTGCAGGGCCATGCCCCCAGACCCCATGGGGCGCAGTCGTTCACCGTGAATGCACCACTGCAGGGCCTGACAAGGAAGCTGTAACACTTCCTCGGATTAACCCGCAAGGAGGTGGTCTGAAAGAATTCGTCCAGAAGCCGCAGGTTCTGTGCCATATCACTCCATGATCCTCCAATCAGCACAAGGTCATCAGCGAAAGCAAGGGAAGTTACTGTAAGACCTGCGGCAGTGTATCCTTTGCCATAGCATTCAAGGCCTTGGATGAGGGGGTCCAAGGCTAGGTTGAAAAGCAGGGGTGACAGTGGGTCTCCCTGCTTAACACCAACCCTCACTGTAATATCAGGGGTTCTCACCTCCGACCTCGACAAATGTCGTACTGTCCGTGTAGATTTGCTGGATTACTTCTACCATATGTGGATCCACGTTCATCCGCCCAAGAGCTGACAGGATGTGCTCATGTGAGACGGTGTCAAAAGCCTGTGCAAAGTCGACGAATACTACTGCAAGCTGGCTCCGCTCTTCTTTGCAGTGGCGGATGAGGCCTTGCAGCACCTCTATATTCTCCGCACACCCGGGGCGAAACCCCCTTTGTCTAGGGTGGATCGGGCATGCTTGTTGGGCTCGCTTATTAACCACACTGGTAAAAAGCCTCAAGATCATAGACCCGATGGTGATCGGTCTCCAGCTACCAATCTCCATTACCGCTCCTGGGTCTGAAGTCTTAGGGATTAGCACCGTATGACTTTTCTTCAGACTAGTTGGTATGACACCTGTGAATCACCACATGTTGAACAGACAAGTGAGGGTCTCGCACCTAGGGTCCCAATTGAGAATGTCCCATTTCCCGATCCTGTCTGGGCCTGGTGCGGATGCGTTCGATACTTGCTGTAGGCTTTGTTGGATCTCGCCTTGAGAGATGCTTCCCACTAGGTGAGTATTATCAGCACTCAGTCCCATTTTGCCCGAAACGTGTTATAAACTGTTTCTATTGGAACTGGACAGATCTCCACCTTGCCACCGTCCAAGATTGATTTTACTAGGCGGGCTCGGTCCTTTCTAAAGAGGGACTGACAGGTGTGAAATGCGCGACATTTGGCGAGCAATTTATGTTGGCGCCACCTGACTGCCCTTTACGCTGGTATTGCCCTTCCGTGCCGCTTTGTGGGAATGACTCTCACTCTAGGGTTACAGCCCCGGAGCATCCTTTGCGTTGCCGCTTCAACCAGCTCGGGTAACTGGTCGCTGCCTTCCAGTTGGCCTGTTACTGTGTTTGCGCTCTCGGTTACCGTTGACTGCCCTACTATAAGACGAGTCAGGGCAACCAAGCACTCTCGTAAACCAAATTCCGTAGCATAATTTCGTAAAACCGTTGAGCCACCACCACCACCATGATCCCTGGCTCCGAGACCATGAGGGGATCTAGCCATACTGTGGTCACCCGATCCAGAGGCTTCCACTGGGTAGCTTTTTATACAGGGAGACCTACCAGCCTGTATGATGCCAGAATTAACCGACATCAAATCCTCAGGTGGCCGTCGATACGCAGAGCGGGAAGGAGCAGGATGTCCCTCATGGTCAATGACCGGACATCGGCCTTCCCTGGTGCATCATCATCCAATCCGCCAGGACACCCTAACAGCCATATACCGAGGGAGGGGTGCTCTCCCTGGTTCCCGTACACCAGAGGTGTCTGCCTAGTGCGGTTTTCCAGTAAGGTGCTGTTATATTCCTCTCACTATACAGACAAGGGATCTAGTGGGGCCAACGGGCTTAGAGGGAAGCACCGTCTTATATCGTAGTGCAGGCAGGGAGGAGCAAGACCACCTCTCATGGTTATCAACCAGGTGGAGGCCTCCCCAGGCACTCAATAGTTCCAGTCAATCAGGGATCCCCAACAGGGGTTGCCATTGGCAAAAAGTAGTTACCATCAAATCTTGTAAGTTTCAATTGTGCAATCCCTCCCTTATACGATGGCGGGTCATGGGAATAACGCCGCCGGATCGCGGGTCAGCATCGTTTACAGTTGGAACTACGACGGTATCTGATAGTATTCGAACCTTCGACTTTTGTTCTTGATTAATGAAAACATTCTTGGCTAATGCTTTCGCTCTCGTCTGTCTTGCGCCGGTCCAAGAATTTCACCTCTAGCGGCGCAATACGAATGCCCCCGGCCGTCCCTCTCAATCATGGCCCCGGGTTCCAGAAACCCACAAAATAGAACCGGAGTCCTATTCCATTATTCCTAGCTGCGGTATTCAGTGGCGACGGGCGGCCTGCTTTGAACACTCTAATTTTTAAACGCTTAAACGCCGAAGTAAACGCTTCGGGCCCGGAGGACCGGACACCCAGATGAAATCAGTCGACAGGCAAAAAAAATGCTCCACTCTTCTCCACATTGGTTACAAAATCTCCACAATGGTACAAAATTGTGAACAAATTATGTTTGTTTAACATAATCCAATTATGTGGAACCTGTTGACGAAAAAAAATTAATTAAAGCCAACATATTTTTTTGAGTGTAGAAGTGTAGTAGTGGTTCTCAGATCCACTTTTGGTGGGATAAACGTAAATAGTGGTAAATGGTAGAGGTGAACTACAGCAAATATGACTTTTTCTCCAATTTATTTTTGATATTTTGAGCCAATAGCACAAATCATAGTGTTTTAAATATAAAATGTAAACATTTATAAGAATTTTGGCAGATTTACAATGATAATAACCATGTGTCATTACAGTCTGTAAATATCTCGTAACAACACCATCAAATCACTAATACCACCTTCAGGGGCGGACTGGCCATCAGGAGCACCAGGACTTTTCCCGGTGGGCCGCTGGCCAATGTGGGCCGGCCTGATACACAAATATATGAAAAATATATATATATGTAAAACAATGACGGAAATCATAATATTACATATCTTTTATACGCAAATGGATGAGGGAATCGATCACGCGGCCAATAAGAAGTGTGTTTCGTGTGCATGCATGTGACTGTCCCTCCCTGTTAATTAGTTTGGTCTACCCCGTTGCGTATCTTGAAACACAACCTCTTTCACATCCTGGAAAAACACAACACCAAGCCACGCAGATGAAAGCCGACTCCCTTGCGTCGCGGGAAAAAAAAGCTCCATTTGAACACACCGAGAGAACTACATCCGACTGTCAGGCATAATGTACGTTCTGCGCCTGGGTGAAAATGTGACAACTGTCTATTTCTGCAGATATATTCGTCTATATTCATCATTCGTCAAAAAGAAAAACTGATGCTGCCCGCTGCAGATACACAAACCGTAAACAAAGCAGTGCATGCATACCGTTTTGAATATCAATCCTGCTAAACAATTTCTTTATTCCAGTCCGCTCAAGGTAATATTTAAATATTTGCCAAGGAACACTCAGGTAAGAAGACTTAACTTTAGAACTGCCATGGATGAAAACGGGAAGAAAAGAAAAGGTGATGATGTAAAGTTACGTGTTAAAAAATGCATTAGAGGTAGATGTTGTTCCCTGTTTTCCATTTTACTTTCTCACTGTTTTTACTTTCATTTATTCCATATATATATTTGTAAAACATGTAGTGGTAGTCCATTTTTATTAAACTCCATTATACGCTTATGTCACGGGTGACAAAATCGCTCAGTAAACGGAACCTTCTTGATAGTCCTGAGTTTCCTAAGGGAACATATTGGGTGCAACACTCCACTACGGTTCCGGGTGTGATGGAAACATGCCCGTACTGATTAGCGCTAATGCATTGCAGGTGTGAGCGAGAGAGGAGCGGCACTCACACAGACTCCCTGTTTCATAAGCCACAATATAAAGAGATTCGAATCCCCAATAATCACAAATTTTTTGTTCAATGTGAGGTTCCAATCATTGGTTTTCTTGTTTGTACAAATGTGCCTGCGTGTGCGACCCACGAAGATGCGTGTTCGTGATGGGGTAATAGTATGTCACCTGTATGGGTGGCAGGGCCGGTGAATTTGTGTTCACCGATGGAGTCGTAAGTCTGGGCACGACTGGAGAGGAATGATCTGGGATGACGGTCTCATGCTCCTCAGGAATGTGCTCTATGATTTCATCTACTCTAACCCGTTCTGATCTCTGGCTAAGTGGGTCCAACTCGTGGAGAAAATGAGACAACGGGGAGGACACAGCCATGTGTGGCTCTGAGCTATCTGAAAAAAGTGGCTCACTACCATAAGGAGAGACTGCTGCTTGATAGGGACATGGACCAGAGTCAGCTTCACTCACCGGACCCAGAGGGACCAAAAGGGGAGGCTCAGTCTGGCCTGTGTGACCCGAGTTATTCTCGGGCCCCGCGGCAACAGGAGTTAGAGTGTCCGTGGGTTCCTCTGGGCGGTTCGTGCTGCGTTGCTCTTTGTGTGTCCTTTTCTGGGGACGTTGCTCTGAGGGACTGCGCTCAACGGCCTGTATGGGCTGGAGCATGATATGGGGACCAACAGGAGGAGGCTGCTCCTCCTCAAAAGACCAATCCCCCCTGTGTGGAGGAGACGTGGCCGTGGTCTCGAGTCCCTGGAGTAAGCTCGGCGAGGTCTGAATTTCAATAGTTTTATGAGATGCATCCACCGGTGTGATAAGGGGAACAACAGACTCAGTGACCCTAGAGGACGTGGTGTGTGCCACTAATAGAGGGGTGGTGGCAGTGGAAACACTGGTGGTGGTTCGGGATGATGGTTCTCCCTGTGTCACCACCTCTGCATATGTGGGTGCACGTGAGGTCTCTGTAGCTTTACAACCAGAGGAGCCTGGCATTTCAGATTGAATGATCTTTTCTGCTTGCTCAAATGTCTCCTGGCTAATGCGTGTTTGATAGTTCTTATGCGCCCAATTAGCAGCAACCTCAAAAGCTTTAGGCCAATCCTGGTGATTTTCAAGAGCACGGATTTTACGAGAGAGCTCCTCGATACGTGATTCATAGTGTTCCTCGAGGATGTTCTGTGTGTTGCAGGCCCAACTCCTAGCAAACAAGGGGTATGTTTCTGAGGGACAATGTGGGACACTGCTTGGCGCGGCGGTGCCCCCACCCCACGGGCAGACTCTGATAGTGGTTTACCCATATCTAGAATTGTTACTATTGCCTTTCTGTTTGTACATGAATAATTGTTCAAAAAAATAAAAAATAAATAAAAATCACATACCTTAGCACATACATTAATAATGCCCTATTCCCTAAACATGTGTAATTGCTGATATTACTCATGAATAGGCCAACCAATGTGTATTTTTTTCTAAATAAAATGAATATTTTGAACATTCAATGAATTGACAGATGCACTTCCACTTACGATTTACTTTAGCTATTTAATTTTATTTATTTTTCATTACAATTAATTCACTTTAAATAAATAAAAATATAAAATTATAGGATTAACAGGAATTATAGTTGCTCAACACCACAGGAATAGTTTTAAAAAAAGTCGAAAAAAAGTCTAAACTCACAACTCTGAGGTTCACGGAACAAGAAGGTGCGCTGTCATGACAACAATGAAAAAGTTGACGACAACCTAGTCAGCAGGTCACGTGGGAGTGGCAACCAGGGAAGTTCTCACTTTCTGAACTAGTTCAAAGTTCAGTTCACACATTTTAAAATGAACTAGTTCAGTTCAAAGTTTGCACAGAAATGTAAGATTTTCCCCATCTCCACCAACCTCGTTATAAAATCCGTTTAAATGATCATACGACGCCTTTGTCGACGGCGGCCGCGGTGCGACACTGGTGGCTTGTGTTGCCAGATTGGGTGTTTTTTCACTACATATTAAGCCCTGTTTACGGCGAGTTTTAGCCGGGTTTTCGCCTGGAAGGCTCTATAGAAATCTGGCACCCCATGGAACGAAGTTAAACTGAGAGAGCGTGCGTTCACAGACACCAGAATGAACAATCATCAGCACAGGCAGTAAAACAATACATTTAGTTCACCCAAAATATGAACGAGTTCATGAACGTGAACCTGTTCAGGCACAACGTTTGGCTGCCTGGGTCTCGAGGATATAGACTGACCGACTTTTTTTTTTTGAGCAAGCATTGATTATGCGTGACACGGTCTCAATTTGCGGGACTCATGAATTGGGCTTCAAACGCTGTGCGTGCACGCGATACGGGTGGTCACCCTATTCATGAACCTTAAAGAGAGAGAATGACATGCTTGTTAAAGCCAGCCCATCTCATGAAGCGTTTGTTACGTTACACCGAGCCGACCTCATACATTGCACATAAATCTGCAAGAATAAATTAACATGTGACCACAACACACAGTTTATTAATGAGAACCAAACCACATTTCCTTTGAATCTTCTGTTAAAGGGGTCATGAACTGGCTTTTTAAATTGTATTATATTGTTGTCTGAGGTCAACTTATAACATTCGCTTGGTTTTTGCATTCAAAAACATCAAAATGAACAAGTAATATGCTATTTTGTACCCAGGTTGTGAGCCTACCTAAAAAACGGTCGGTTTTTATGGGCGTGTCGCACTGAAGACTTGGAAGTAAACACCCACTGCTGCGAGTGGAGAACAGTTTTGCATATTGTAATGAGTTTCACTCACCCGTCGGCGGTGCACATGGGGGAAAACGTCCTATGTTGTAAAATGGCAACCGGATTCGCCCATACATGTTCTACCCAGAGTCCATGTGTTGCACAATTCCTGTCAGATCCAATATAGACGGCACAGCACCATTCTTTACTCTTAATCGGTCTGCAAATCCAGTTTTGTTTACAAAACAATCCTCAGTGAAATGAAGCGAACAGACGACGATGTTTTACCTCATCAGCTGGAACGTCATTAAAAATAAAGTTTATCCATGCAGTCCTATTGGAATCCAGAGGAAGCGACTGTCTTGCACAGCACAATATTCTGTATTGCTCGGTAGCTCGATCCAGTTTGTCATCACGAGGTAAGCATGTACATGTATGTTACTTAGCTATGTGTGTAATGGGTGAATCGGTGGGCGGGGCTGAACCGGCCGTGTTGAAGCAGGCGTTGATCTTCTTCTGCGGGGGTGGTGTTTTATCCTCTTTGATGTCATAGTTCCCCACTTTGAAAAACGAGTCGTTTTCAGAGGCTGTGTCAATAAAAGCTTTTATTGGACTAACAAGGATGTTTTCAGTTCTGAAACTAACAGGATATTATTATAATATGATGACCTCTTAGATGTCAAAAGCTCAAGGAAAATTTGATTTCTCAGTTCATCACCCCTTTAAAATGACTTTAATTCATTACCAGAAAATTTATGTAAAGCACCTTGCATTACTATTGTGTATGAGATGTGCTAGAAATAAATACCTTGCCATTCGATTAGCCTGCCTGCTTGTCCATCCAGGTGCTGAGCATTGTTTTCTTGAATTACCCTTTTTGCCTTGGACCCTCGTCTGTTTTGTTTGCCTGGCCCAGACAATGGATGCTGACCAAAATGTTCTACAAAAACAAATCATGAGAAGCATTAACCATTGTGGTGACATGTTCTATGATATTACCCTAATTGCCCATACTTGACACAAACTACTTGCACAAAAAGTGTAAATAGATGCTTACCAAGGACACGCTGTAAACACAGATTGAGTAGCACAAATAAATCTGAGTTAAATACAGACATTTTAGCACAGCAGAGACAGTGACGACAAAGGCCTGGGATTCAACGGTGCCAACCTCAACTTTAGTCTGTATTATCAACTCCCTGAACAAGATGCAGAAAATTGAATGCAAACACATCTTTCAATACATGTGCAAAACATGTCTGTAGCATAAACACTGACTGAGATGCATTCATTTTAATAAAGTAATCAAAGTTGAAAACAGGTAAACTGCTGCCAGATTTTCACCACTGCAAAATTGTAGGTCAACTAACCTGATGAGGTCTCATTCACTCTATGAACATGATAAAGCCAAATAAGTGTTGGATTATGAAAGGACACATACTCAGCTTTATTTTGAAGTAAAATACATGACACCATCTCATGAATTGGCTGAATAAAAGACATTTTGGTGTGAAATTACAGGCGGAAGATGACATTGACAGCACAGTTGGAGCCGGTCTCTTGCCCTCTCTGACCAAAAAACAGCATAATTAGTGTTAACACTAATAAGTGTAGTACTCACTGATTAATTTGATGCAAAAATCAGAAAGAAAGCTTGAGATTTGAGTTAAATACAGACATTTTAGCACAGAAGAGACAGTGACGACAAAGGCCTGGGATGAGTTCACCGGTGCCAACCTCAACTTTAGTCTGTATTTTTAACTCCCGGAACAAGATACAGAAAATTGAATACAAACACATTAAAGTGCAGGTCTCAAGCTTTCAATAGATGTGCAAAACTTGTCTGTAGCATAAACACTGACTGAGATGCATTCATTTTAATAGGAAAATCAAAGTTGAAAACTGTTTAGTTCATTAGTTCATTCGCGAGCTCACAGTTGACAAATAAAACATTGATAGTTCATACACAGTTCCCAGTCTTGTGTCATAAAATGTGACACAAATACACTGCATGTTGTTTACACATTTTATTAACTTTTTTGTTTTCACAAGGAACACACTGCCATTTAAATATATATGCACAGACTCATCACCAGTGTTGCCAAGTTCGCTTATTTTAAGCGACTTTGGGCTTGTTTTTCTGTAAAGTCGCTTACAAAGTCGCAGGTCGTGTTTTTTTGGGCTTTTTTCTAAAGTGTAATTGCTTACTTGGGCTTGTTCCCAGCTTGTTGCCAAGCAGATATTTTCTATATGTTATTTAAACGTAGGAGTTTGTCTTGCCTGTTCCCTCTCTCCCTTCCCCCATTCACAGAGTTTTTTTCCCACCCTTGGCAGTAATAATATTGACCCTTGGACCCAGTGGCAACGAGTCCTAGCCAATCAGAGGCAAAGCTGGGCAATCAGGGTTTTTTTTTCAGGTTAGAAAAATGTCAGTGAGTGACATTTAAATAAAAATAATGTGCCAGTCGTGAGTGACTGATTTTGAGTTTTTATATATTCATTATTTTTTGTAGATATTATAGTTTAACCCTTTAACTGTCACTCCCCCTTTTTTCGCAAAGACATGACGATCATATCATAATCAAACTATTTGATCTTGTTTTAAAGAAGACATTTGCCATATTTATTGTTGAAGTGAAGTATTATGAAACTATGAAAGTGAAACAGAAAAAAAGTTACAAGTTTGAGTTTATAAAAATGAACAATGTAAAAATATAATTTTTCATATTTTATATAATATAAAATATATTTTACTTTAAAATTGCAAGAAAATTTAAGTCAAAAATCTGAAGTTGTGTTCCAAATTTTCGGTTGATATCTCAAAAATGAGTTTTCAGTAATATTGTATTTGGGCTCAGTACTAACACTGGATGGACAGCCAAGCTATAGGCTACCGTGTGCACAGCAAAAACTGCGCGCAGTTTACCAATCTGTCCACGTGGATGTAAATTGACAATCTTTATGCAGTTTAAAACTATACATCCCCACGGATTGTAAAACCATGCACACAGTTTATTTTTCTCGTCCCGAAACCTAGAGGGGCTCTTTTCTTTATAAAAGCTCTAAAATAGCTCTTTTACGGTCTATGAGAAAAAGTCGCTTGTTTTGGGCTTGTTTTCACCGGCCTGGTTGCTTATTTGTCTCGTGAGATCTGGCAACACTGCTCATCACATGCTCAAAAACACGTCACACAGTTTTACAGTTAGGGATTAGAGCTTATTCTGTTGTTTTGAATACAGATCAGTGCAAAATGTACACAACTTTAAAAAACCCATCACATAATGTAAATAAGTTGTCACAGAATAAGAATATGTGAATAACTCAATTTGGATAAAATTGTCAGATAGAACCTTATAATTCCAAGGGGACGAGTTGGGACTATTAAGCACCAAAACAAATCAAAGGGACGTGCATACCACATGTAGCTTAATAAGTTACTCACTGACATTCAACATATTTGTTGAAATCCCCAATTCCTGACCAGGATTCACCTGCTGAAAATTTCTAAGTCATGAACACCATCCCACTTGCGACGCATTTCACGGAGCCCCTGTAGGTTCCCCGTGGACAGTGTGACTTTATGCAAATTATTCTTCATTAATATCAGTAATGTACAGTAGTGTGTTGTATAGTGTCCCTTGAGTGTTGTAAAGTAGGTTAGAGCACAAATAACCACTTTATGAAATATGACCTTTTAATGCACGGTCCATGAGGAGCCTACAGGGTCTCTGTTGAGTAAGTTGCAGGTGGGCTCCGAACTTTAAACGGCTATAACTCGAGGACCCAGCCGACTTGGAGCTCCAAACTCCGGGTGTGGAGAGGCACCCATGGGTCCCTCATGACCCCAGAGTATGGAGCCCAAAGTCAGCTTGGCTCTCGAGATACACCCAGTCAAAATCAGCATCCAACTTGTAGCTTATTAAGTTACTGACTGGACTTCACCACATAGTGTGAAATCCCTAAATCTTTAGAGGATCTGACCCGCTGAAAATGTCTTAAGTCAGAAAGAGCATCCATCCTGTAACCTATTCGACAGAGCTCCTATAGGTTGTATGTGGACAGTTGAATATTATGCAAATTGTGCATAATTACTGGCTGTACTGTGCATCAGTGTGTTACATGGTGTCCCCTGTGTGGTGCACAGTAGTTTTGACAACATATATCCAACTGCAGTTATGAAATATGACCTTTTAATGCGATGTCCACAGACAGCCTACCGGCGCCCTGTCAAATAAGTTGCAGGTGGGCACCGAACTTTGAATGGCTATAACTCGGGGACCCAGCGGCCTAGCCACACCAAACTCGGGTCAAAGTAAGGTCCCGAGGGGCCCTCTCCAACGGGCCCCAGCCTGTGCGTCTAGCGCCCCCACCGTCTGAGATGCGGGGCCCAACAGGAAAGGGTTCACTTCAGAAGGAAGGGTCCCAGAGCCTCGGGACTCTGGGGTCTGAGAGGACCCCTAGAGGGCCCTCATCCCTCCGAAGGACGATCCGCTGGAACTCGTCATTTCCGAGATATAGTCCGTTTTGTTCAAAAGTCCCTCGTGTATAAGTGGGTGTGTCTCAGGAGTTAAGCCGAGTTGGAGCTCCAAACTCCGGGCATTATGAGGGCCCGTGGGGCCCCTTCTACCCCCACCGTCGCCAGCTCCTGGGACCTTCCGTTCCCGAGATACGGCCACTTCCGGTCTAGCTTTCTCAGAAACCACGCCGGCTTGGAGCTCCAAACTCCGGGCAAGGGAAGGTCCCCATAGGCCCCCCATGATCCCAGAGTATGGAGCCCAAAGTCGGCTTGGTTCCCGAGTAACGCCCGGTCAAAGATGGGACTTTGACCGGATGTATCTCGGAAGCCCCGCCCAGTTGGAGCTCCAAACTTCGGGTGTGGAGAGGCACCCAGAGAGCGGTCAATTATTAATGCACTGTTTGAAGGGAAGGAGGAATCATCAAGCCCCACAACTAGCGAGGCCTCAGTCAGCAGCTCAATCTCGGGTGGAGGATAGAGGTCGACCGATTCATCGGATTTGCCGATTAATCGGCACCGATAGTTGATTGGTGGAACTATCGTTATTGGCAAAAATCCGCACCGATAGTTATTTCCTGGTTTCGTCCGTTGCTGGGGCGGCTGAGAAGTGCTCGCTGTCATTCATTACACAGTACGAGAGAGCTGAGAAGGGTCTGCTGGCATCATGCAGTACAAGAGCGGCCTCTAGAGGTGTCATAAAAACTATCAACTGATGCCTCGTGTTGTTTATTTTCGACACGTGACACTGCGCGCTGCACTGAGAGCGCGCGTTGTGTGGAGAGCAGAGATCGCTGACATCTGATGCGCGTGCTAAAGCACGGACAGCGAAAAAGTATGTACACAGGACATTTTGTCATATCATTATAAACTGATGAATTTGTTGACTAAATGCTGCATTAGTAGAGAAAGAACCGCACAACAGTATGTTTGTTTGCCTTCGAGAGTGGCTGAGAGGACGCACATTAGTAGTACCTCAAGCGGTTAAAACACTGACACAAAAATACACCTAAGTCCGACCCGAATGTTTAATGTTACAAATTGTTCCCATCTATTTGCATTAGTTTATATCCAGCTGGTCACTTTGATGCATTCATTATGCAGCGACGTTGCTGTAAGGTCCACCCATTGGCCCAAGGACGGAATCCAATGGCTGGGCGAAGGGATAATGCGTGTATGTCTTTTCAGCGCTCCAGTTGAGTTCACTTAATTTATTAGAATTTAGTTTCAATATTGCTTTAGCTCTACGCTTAATCTGACTCCAATTTTTACTGATGATCAAGTTTAGATTGTGTTTCTTATTAGAAAACTATTGATTATAATTTAATTTAGATCTTTGATATGTCTGTGTTTCTTACACTTTCAATTATTCGTTCATTATGGACCCGATGCCGCACAGAGATCACGGTGGCCAGATCGTGTTTCTCACGGACACAAACCTTGTCAGTTCTGTATTTAGTCAGAGGGTGCAGGGTTAACTAATACTTCTTAAGTCGGTTGCCTACTGCTCACACGTACAAAGAATGTAGTTTATTTTAGCAACTTCCATACAACTTGCTAAATCAGTGATAGACAGAAATCAAAAGGTCTTCAGAGGACGTGCCTACTGCTCCATTCACATCTGTGCCTTTAGTTTGACCTATCCTGCAAGATTTGCGGTAGCACCAGCCTCCTATAATTTACTAAAATAATGACGTCAGAATACTCCAGAGTAAATCAAGATGTAACATTTATTTGTCAGGAAAAATGTATCATGCCAATTACCCAAGCAATTAACAGCCAATTCAGAAATAGTAAATACATGACATCAATTACTCAAAGATGATTCTAAAAGTAAGCAATGCATTCCTGACAGAGACACACAGTAGTGTGTGAGTGCTTTCCACCGGGAAAACACTGACACAGCACTGTATGGGGGTTTTCCTGGTTACAGGTTCCCGAAGACTGCTCTGTTACCTAGCCTTAAATACCCAGACCAGAACAAAAGGGTTGTACCAATCGCTTTCAGAGTTTGTTTTGGGTCCATTCCTATACCCCAGGGGGTAACACCTGGTCTCGGGGGAGAGGGGAGATATCTTGAAAAGACATCACCCTTGGAGGAGAACTGGAATCTCCTAAGTTCTCAATCTTTCTCCTATTTCCAATAACTGTAATGAAATGAAGACCATTTTACCAATCGCACTGAGACACTTAAAATGATACCAAACATGAAAAGGGAAAACCTTAGATTCACAAGCAAAAGAACAATAAACACCTATCACCCAAATCTTTATTGGGGCATCTCCCACAACAGAAGAACAGGCGTTGTTTTTTTGTTCTGCCTGTTCTGCTGCTGCAGGAATTAAACAATTTTACCACTCGCGCCAGAAGTATTTATTTTGCCCTTGCATAACACAGCTGGGGGCAGGAGGTTGGTGAGATTTGAATGCCTGAATGAGCCCTGGAGGAGAGAAGATATTGTGCAGAGTCAAGAACCACAACATGGGGGGGAAGATATCGGGTTGGGCCAGTTGTGTGGTGCCCTCTGTCCCTTTGATCTCTTTTACAGATTAGTAAGTTTTTATTGTTTTACTGCAGTTTCGAATTCCTAAATTCAGTCTTAGGAAAGTCCTTCCTTACATTGCATTAGAGACGTATGATAGCAAACTGATATGTTCATACAGCCGACAAAAACAAACGAATCAGAGAAGCATTCGATTTCGGTTCTTTTTTCACCATCACTTTAATACATATTTATTTTTATTAAATATTCTTTAAGTTCTATAAAATACAGGGCTCCAGACTGCGACCAAATAGTCGCATTTTGCGACTAAAATTTGAGAGTGTGCGACTGAATTTTACATCCAGTCGCACATGTGCGACCGGTAAATTTGCCACATGTTAAACGCATGGTAAGCGTGGAAGGGACGCGTCAATGAATCCGTGACAAGAATAGCGCGATTAAACGTCTGTGGGAACATGATCGAGAGACGGAGTGTGAGACGGAGACAAATATCACAACCTGATGTGTGTCTGAGCAATAAGCGATCTATCGACACGTTACCTAGCAGCGAATACAAACAAAATGAAAGTGGAACTAAAATACGCAACTCATATAGGCTATGCTTCACGGACCGTTGGCGTTTTTATTGGAACAATAATAGACAGAGCAGCGCATAGTGGAGCCCCCCGAACCACCGACAGTAATAAAGCCTCGAACTTGCAGTCGCTGGTTAACACATTAATAACATTAACTAAGGTTAATAACTGCTGTTCATTGTTTGTTAATTAACATACTACATTTTTAAATTAAGGTTTTTATTTGTTAACCATAGTTAAAACTCTATGAACTAACATGAATGATCAAAGTGAAATTGTATTGCTCAAATATTAATGCTGTAAACATTTATATTGCATAATGCACATCATGTAAACTAGCTAATAAATCATTGTTAACAAATTGGACTTGCAACATGTTATAGCTAAAGAAACACACATTTAACATATTTTAATGTTTAAATTATTTTCAGATGGCAAATTTTGTTATTATTTGAAACGTCTTTTTTATTCATTAGGTTGGCTTGAAAAAGAACAGTTAAACAGTTACATTTGGAATGTTTAATTTGTTATTTAGAGTATTATTTTTTGTTTGTTTGAAAGAATGCCTTTTATGCCAGTTTTTTTTTTTTTTGTATTTTTATAATAAAGTTCAGCACTGTTTTACTTGGAGTGTTATGTTTGTTTTTATCCAGTATCAATTTTAAAAACTATCGGTTGATTAATCGGTTATCGGCAAGTACAGCCCAACCTAGCTATCGTTATCGGTAAAATCCAATATCGGTCGACCTCTAGTGGAGGACGGCAGAAGGCCAGGAGTACAGTCGCTCTCACGTCCTCCTCTGAGCTTCTGAGAAAACAGAGGGTGACATGATCGAGCGGCAAAGAAGTTCTTGATGGGGTCAACCATACTTTAAGTCCAAGTCAAACCCAAGTCCGTAATCGCACCCCTAGCTGATCGTAATATACATTTATTATATCCATTATAAATTATATTTCATCCTAATCCATTATATTTCATTTATAATAAATGAAATATAATATTCATTTATATATTTCTTTGTCATTTCTGTTTTTATTGTGTATATAGTTGTCTTTACTTTACTTTATAGTAATGTAATTTTAATAAAATACAATTTCCTTTGAACAATTGTTTGATGTGATCACAATATAAGGTAAGACGTCATATCCCAGAGGGCTTTGCATCAAAACAAACATGGCTGCACCCTCAATGTTACAAGACACACAAATATCTCTGCAAAACCTCGACAGATTTGGAAATACAGTATATTTCAAAAAATGAGAAGAGTAGACCATAATGCTATTTACAAATATTTATTTAAAATAAATTATAAGTCCTCCTCCTCTTCATTGTCGGCTAAATACTGTAGAGAAATAAAAATCAAATGAGAAGTTAACACAATTGCAACAGAGTTTGACACATTGAATACCTGCATGTCCATTACCTCGTCTCCATCCTCCTGTTGTGGAGGGAGTGGGGCGTCTCCATCCTCCTGTTGTGGTTGTGGAGGGGTCGGGGGTGGACGGCGTGGCAGATGGCGGGGCATATTTGGGCTGTCGGGTGGAGGTGGAGGAGGAGGAAGAGGACGAGGACGACGAATATTGCCTGCTCCTCTGTTCTCCTCTGCTGAAGAGGTATGCTCACTGTCCTGCAAAATAAAACAATAAAACATCTGTCCAAATGCACATCACACAATAATCTCTGTCCATAACAGACACTTACTGATGTGTAACCATAATCCGACGTCCAGCCGCTGTCACTCATTTTTAAGCTGAAACATATATACAGTCTATTATTTCTATCATTAAACACAAATGCTGCATATACTATTTTTTTTAAGAAGAAGACTCTTATAATCGATACGCCTGTATTTACTTGATCAGTGTG
This sequence comes from Pimephales promelas, assembly GCF_988280905.1. NCBI lineage: Eukaryota > Metazoa > Chordata > Actinopteri > Cypriniformes > Leuciscidae > Pimephales > Pimephales promelas. Next base: position 49,569,754 of record NC_142770.1, on the reverse strand, counting down.
TAATGTTACCTGTCATGTGTTTTTGACCAAATGAACTCAAATAAAACAATCCTGCATTTATTCAAAATGAAAATATTTAAAATGCTGCATTTTTTGCTTGGCATGGAAAGGAAAAAAAGGGTACAGTTACAGTGATTCTCTGCTTTGGGAGTGTGAATTTTTGCACAAGTTTCCTATCAATATGGGTTTATGATGTGGGATAACATAGATCCAAATAATCAGCTTCTGTAGGGAGCTGTTTATTTTGGTTTTTATTAGCTGAGTTTATTTATAGAGCACCTTTTTACAACAACAGGTGTTTACCAAAGTGCTGAACATACAGATAAGAAACAAAAAAACCAAAGCAAAAAAATATATACTATAGATCTGGATGTAATTTTGAAGTAATTCACTATAATTCCAATCACTGAATGTGTCTTCCTTCAAAATGTACTATCGACATGGATGTAATTTTGAAGTAATTCACTATGCAATGCTTGGAAAACCACTGCAATTTGACACTTACACCTGCATGCATCAGGCACATGCACAGTTAGGGCTGGACTTGGGCAGAGCTCTGGTGTTGTTGTTTTTTTCTTTTTCAATAAATTAATGCCATTGGTCACCCTTTAAGTCAATCTATCTGTTTTACAATTATTTAGCCAATGAAAGTTTTTAAAAAGAGCTTGTGGAAATCTTGTTGGATGCTCAAACTGTCCGTAAACCTGATAATTCCGCCCCCTCAATCGTGACGGACTGAAGCCCTCTATGATTGAAGCCCCCTCAATCGTGACAGAATGAAAGTGAAGTTCGCAAGAGCCACACAGCAGACGACAATACCTTAAGGATATCTTACATCCAACATCTTAAAATCTTTTGTGGAAATGTATCGTTTTTCAAGGGTAAGCAAATATCTTTTTGTTTAAATAAGTAGTATTTTCTGATGTCCATCTAGTCATAGCTAATGCATTACCTACACTTAAATATCCTGTATTTGCCTTCATAGTTTATAAAATTAGATTTTGCCCCGATTTATTTACATGTAAAATAGAGCTAAAACAAACTAGTTTGTAACCTGTTTATGAAAATGCAATGTGAAGCCGCAGACACCGTAATGAAGAAAAAAAAAATGCATTTGTGCATTCGATAAACATTTATCATTACTGTTCGTTATATTTGTAAAATAATGTCTGAATCATAGGAGGTCTGTGGAACATGAACAGATTTATATGACCAAATGTGTTATTCTCGTTTTCATTCTTGCGATCTTATAAGATTATTTTCATTTGTTTTCTTCAAAAGCAAATAATAGTGTTTTTTGTGACAAATTCGTCTAATGTAAGGGTATTAAAAAATTACAAATAAATGAGGACTAATTAATTAATATATTTATAGGTTTATAATTAATAGGTTAATATTTTTTTTTCTTACATGAAAATTTATAACAAATATTTTATATATTATTTTGGCCTTCTTGTTTTTTTTTTTTTAATTTATATTTCCGACAAATAAAAAATGCATTATTTTTTTTCCACTTAGCCCTGCTGTATAACTATATCATTATTATGGTTGTAATTAATAGTGAATAATTCTAAAGATTTTGACACTATTATATTTTGTTTTTGAATTTGTCATAAAGATGTGACCATTTCTTGGGCTCACCTTAAAATAAAAAAAAAAGTTTGAAAGGCATAAATAAGGTTTAATATATATATATATATATATATATATATATTTTTTTTTTTTTTTTTTTTTTCAATTTCCCCCTGCATATATATCCTTTTCAGGAAGGGTGCTCACTGTCCTGCAAAATAACACAATACAACATCTGTTTTCACATGACATCTCTCTCGATCTTCTAGATCACCATGCCTGTTGAATCGTGCCCACTGTACAGTCGCATGTACGAGCGACTAGGCCAGCACCTGAAATTCTTTCACAATGTAAAAAACTAAGAAGAAAGGAAGCTGTTCGTCTCACTGGAGTCCGGACGTGTAAACGCCCGTCAAGGACGCTGTCCAGTGCCAGGCTGCGGTAAGGACTCGTCTAGACCAGCACATCAAGTCCCACGTAGAAATATCCGAGGCAGCAAAGAGTGAGGCGATGATGAGCTGCAAGAGGAAGAAAGTGCTGGATCTTCTTTGTGCACTGAGGGCATCAAACCCGGAGGTGCCAATAGTCTCTACCCTCGACCTGCTCCCAGAAGAAGACTGAACGGAGGATGTGACCCCTGTGAGGAGGAAGAGAAGGACGAGGAGTGCCAAAATGCTGCCTGTAACCGCCGGGTAGCTAGGATGAGGGTACAGATCTCTGATCTGAATAATCAGGTGGATACACTGTCTACTGCCCTCAGAAATGTTACTCTGCGGTACAGGGTGCTGAAAAGGAGGTCGGCATCAGTGGGTCCAACCAGACTCAAGGAGGTGACCAAAAAACTCATTTCTTCTCTTGGGCAAGAGGGTGAGAGTGGGGCCTCTGACGAGCCCACTCCTGAGTCTCCTGGGATGCAGCCCTCCACCCACGAGGAGCCCTCCGACACCCGGCCATCCTCCGTCTCCAGGGCACACTTCAGCACATAACCGCACACCTCAGGCCAGCCTCCAGGGGGGGGCAAAGTCCACCTATTTGTACAACCTCCTCTGGTTTGGGGCAGTTGTGTCGTCCACCCCTCCTGAGCAATAATCCGCCCCACTTTTGCTGCCGAAGGCCTCCGCAGACTGAAGTAACCTGAAAGACAGAATGACAAGACTTTACTCATGCAAGTCATTTATCACAGTGAATAAATGTTGAATTTATGGGTGCCAATGCTGTATTGATAGATTTGGAGACTTACCGACAAGATAGTCAGCCCTCTTTGTATACTGTGAAGCCCGCCACTTGTCATAAAATGACCTGGCTTCAGGAAAGCCAGCTTCGCTGCGCTGCCTCTTAGATGGAGGCTGGCCGTGCGGCGAGACAGGGAAGGCCTCCAAAAACTTGCTGAATGAACGGTGTGTGCTGGTTTCAGCAACTGCTGCCGTCCCGTCATCCGAACAAGTCCTGCATAAGTGGGGAATACAATATTTAGAGTAATATAATGTACAAATAGTTTGTGTTTTGTCCTTGATAAATGAAGATACATACCCAGCCATAGATGATAAGAGGTCGGCTGCCTCCACCAATTCCTCATCAAGGACCGCACCGGCGCTATGGCCCAAATATGATTTGATGGCCTCCTGTTGTTGAGCTGACAACAGTCTGGCGTCCGCCATAACCGCCCTCCTCACATCCTGGCTTTTTGAGCTGGCCATTTTGTAACTGTTGAAATAAAAATTTAAAGTAAATGTTAATCGTGAAATTACTGTGACTGGCATACATTCAGACATGTGAACATGTATCTGTGTAGGTACGTACATCGAGTGGAGTTTACTCATGTCCTTGGAAACGCTGTGGACCGCATCCCCAGAACTGGTGAGAAAAAACCGGTTGCAGCCTTTCTCCTCCCTGAAAATGTGTGGCCTGATATTCAGGTAGTACTGCTGCAACATCTATGAAGAAAAAAAGTCCAAAAACTTATTACATTCAAAAAATTGATGGTGATCAAATTACTCTGTGTCGCAATGAAACTTACATCTTCCTCAGCCTGGCTCAGGGCAACCCTCATACCAACTGAGGCTTTTCTTGTTGTCCGCAGTTCTTGTTGACACGGCCGACCCACTCTGCATCCTTGAAAACATTGAAAAGCTGTCATTATAAATGAGTGAGTGAGTGTCAGTGAGTGAGTGTAATTACTAATGCATATGTAAGAAAATGTTAGATGTCACAAGTATAAACTCATTACATTTGATGAACTTACAGTGAAGTCTTCCACAGCTCCGGGTAGCTGCAAGTGCTTGAAGACAAGGACAGCTTCACAGTAATACCTGTAGAAGGTCATGTCTGCACTTGAGATCTTGCGGCCCACCTGGAGGTCCCCTTTAATCCGCTCCACATCTGCCATGGCCCTAAACAAGACTGCCTGATGTTTATGAACATCAGACGCAGACCCGATAGACCGTCTGTTTGGATTAAACGGGACAAAACAGACAAGATACCTTTAGACACCACCATTAAGATTATGTGAATAATAACATTGTTATTAAAACTGTATTATTCTGAGAGGACAAAGTCACACTGAAAACCATGCCAGCAAACTATAATGCACTTACTTTTTGCCATGAGATGGGATGGCGTCATCTGAGGCAGATGTGGGCAACAGAGAAGGAGCTGGCTGGTTCCTGACCAAAAATCCCTGACGAATTAACTCCTTCACAAGGACCATCTGACTCCCGCTGTCAGGCAACAGCGTGCAGATCTCTTTGAAGTCCCAAACTCTTGCAGTGTCCATCCACTCTAGAGCAGAAGCCTCTGCTCTCTGGACCTCAGCTGCCCGTTCAGCCTCTGTGCTGTCTCGGAGGCAGACAGTGGCCAGATGCAAGGTGATGTCCTCCTGCGGCTCGTAGCAATGGAGGCAATGTATTTTCATCCTTTCAAAAGAAATGGAAAACAAAAACAAATGATATAATATATACAAGCATCTGAAAATTAAACAAGCATCTGAAAGAACGATTCACAAAAGAAATAGATTAAAGATGGATGTATATAAGCAATATCGTGCAAAAGTTCATTTATTTCAGTTAATCTAACATATGAATACACTACATCATAACGTAACAATATAACATATTATTGGCTCCGGTGTAGGTACACAATACAGCACAACTAGGGCTACAATAATATGTGAACAACATATTTGCTTTTTTCATAATCAATAAGCCATAATCAAGATAATATCATCGTGCTAATCATGATCCGTCTAATGGGCTTTATGCCCAGCTGCACTACTTCCTGAACTTCAGCCATCTCCTTGTTTCCTGTCTGCCATTATTGGACACATTGATTAATTCAGGTGTGTCTGATTATTGTTGCAGTGACTACTGAGGTCAAGCACACCTGAATTAATCAATGTGTCCAATAATGGCAGACAGGAAACAAGGAGCTGGCTGAAGTTCAGGAAGTAGTGCAGCTGTGCATAAAGCCCATTGGGTTCTTTGAACACACCTGTTGTTTATGATTAGTATCGCTGGATTGAGTTATCTGAGATAACAGCGCGTTCTCGCGTTGGTTTAAAAGGGGACATGTATCGATAGCAGAATCTCTTAAAGAATTGTGGCGTTTTCCCTTTATCTAGTACCAGAGAGCTGGAGATCAAGAATGCCAGTTAAGTCCCTTTGAGAAGGAGCATGACGTGATATAAAGCTAAACAAATCGCCAAACATGATGCAATGAAGCAGGAAGGACACCTCCTGTACCTGTACGAGCCGCCGGACTCACTGGGCATCTCTAAAAACTGGACTCTGGGTTTGCGGAAGTGGCTGATGAACGGAGGCTTGTCATTGGTGTACCGCAGCTGCTCTAACTGCTTGAGGTGGAGAAGTTCATGGCCGCTACAGAGACAGAGAGAAGGTTAACACTCCTGTAAGGATACCACAATCATTAACGCATGCCTCACTCAACTGTAGGGTTGGGAATCGAAAATCTTGAGGTCAGGAATCAGATAGTCGTTATAAAACGAATTGATTCCTTTGTGAGCATTTCAATGACTTTAAAGAGCCCCTATCACTGATTTTTGAAAATGACTGTTCATATGGTGTGGAATATAGCTCTAAGGGAATGAAAATCTGAAAGTGCACCGTATATAAAGTTATGGTCTTTTAAAAGTGAGTCTATTAAATGAATTGTTTTTGAAACGAGTCATTAGCTGTTACATCGTGACGTAGATACATACTGGCCACGCCCAGTTACTGCGCGCGCAGACGGAAGTGTAAACTCGAAGTCTACACACTCAAACACTTCATCATAGCATCATGTCGAGAAGACGCTGTGTTCTACTATGCAGAGATAGTTCAGCCACTTTGTTTTCATTTACAGGGACGAGCATGTGAAGAATCGGTGGTTAGAGTTCATATCAACACTATAGCCCGATTGTGTTCTCATCATTTTATTGACAAATAATGTTAGTTCAAAAACATAAATGAATTCAAATGTGCATTCACAAGCGGTTGTTCCTGAAGGAGGGCTCAGTAACTTACTTACCCAGTGTATATGGATCAGCTTCCTCCTCCGAATCACAACCTGTAAGTATTATTAATAATTTTTGCTTTTATGGGTTTTGAACGGTTTTGTTGCGTCAGGGCGGGAGGCAGTATTTGTGTGTGCGCGCGTGTGTAAGTTACGCTCAGCGCAGCTTCTAGGTCTCCAATGTCAATTTTTTTTAAATATGTGAAATGTTTGTCGCTGTTATTGGAGTTGTCAAAGAATAGAGCGTCTTGTAGTACTGTAGTGCTTTATCAATATGTTTATGGGTCTGTCATCTGACCAATCACCGCCGATTAGTGTCACGCTAGAGTTAGGAAGCACTATAACACACTCAAAATGCCTATGTTTGGCGTCGTTTACGGTTGCTCAGATCGATCAAACCACAAGGAGTTTTTATCGTGTGGCCAAAGATGTTGTTCATAAGGGGGGGAAATACAAGAAATTGACAGAAAAACACCGGGAAAAATGCTTTGCAAACCCTCGTCTGCGGTCGGGAAAAGCCAAATGGGAAAATGCCAGTGAGAGTGTGTGTGTGTGTGTGTGCAGTGATCACTTCGTCAAATGTGAGATAATACATTATTTATGTGGCTTATAATTACATTATTCAGGTATTTAAATACACTTAAGTGGCTGTTTGTGAAACGTACCAGACTAGTTTCCGAACTTTGTAAAGTCAAAGTATGTCTGTAAGACGAGTTATGCAGTCCCTCCAGGATTTCGCGATGTCGCGATCGCAACTATTAACGCAACTTCAACAAATCCACGTGAATTCTGTGCGCCTTGCAATTTTGAAAAATCACCGCAACTTTTCTGCAACTTTGACGAATCATCGCGCCGCGGTCTCCTGCAAAGCGTCGTCATACGTCAGCAAACTCACTTGTTTTGTTCAGAAGACGCAGCAGATGTGGACTGCCAACGTCTCACATTTAGGCTACCTACAAAAATAACAGAAAAGGCCAATGTTGCCAACTTAGTCTTTGTCGCTATATTTAGTGATATAAAAAAGCGACTAGAGACAAATCTAGCGGCTTTTTGGACAAACCTCAGTAACCAAATGTTGCCAGCACAATCCTGCGAGCGCGAGGTTTGCTTTCTCCCTGCCGTCACACCTCTCTCTGCGTCCCTGTTCAGTGAACGGCTGCAGTAGAGGAGCAGCACGGCAGCTGACAGACGCGAATGAGCAGTGTTGTTTCCACGGACTTATCACTTATCTGCTTCTCTTTTGTTTTATATTTAAAGAATTGAGTTTGACCATTTTATTTTCCTTTCTTTTCTTGTGTTTATCACTTGGAATAGGCTACTCACTATCACAGTGCATTAGTTCACCCAGTTCCCGAACTCTCTCAATTCAGAACATTTTACACATAAAAAATAGCTAGCCGACTCGTTCTATTGTCTGACAAAAAAAAATTAAGCAAATGAGAACAGCTTTATTGGATATGCGGCTATATTATATTATATTAGCTATATTAAAATACATTATCAAACATTTGGTTTTTCCACCATTTAACTTTAGTGGCTATTCCTAAAACTGTATTTTGCACTTTATTAGTATTGGCATCTTTCAACATAAATGCTGCTTAAAGGTGCCATATAACATCATAAATCAAATCCTACTCCATATTCCATAACAGATGGGGGCAGTATACCTCCAAAAAATGACTTGTGCTCCTACCATCGCGCATGTTATTCAAATCATTTGACATGATAGTAAAAGGTTGGAAGACCGCAGTTTCACGTGGAACATTTGGAGATTTTTAGAGATCAGAGACTCAATGAACTAAACACTAGAGTGAACTAAACTAAACACTATGAATCTCAACACTAAATGATGAAGACCGCCTCATAGATCTCAAAAACAAGCTGGTGCATTTCGACGGTATGGGAAAATAAAAGCTTGGGCAATTATTTGAAGTTTATGGTATTCGTTTTGTTCATATTACACTTTTATTGTTAGTGAATTAATTTGACAGACAGCATTCGCTGATGTTGATCAAGCTAGCGCCGTGAATTCACCGTGAGACACACGCAATTGACACTTAGCAAGCAGGTTAGTTAAGCTCTCAGATTCTGTCAATTATATTACGCAATTCAAAGAATAAATACCGTTTTGGCGCTTGTACATGTTACACTACAGATCCCTAGCGCACGTGAACCGATCGTCTCTACTAGCTTGAAAAAGAACACGAACACTGGTGAAAGATACAGTATGCTACAACTTACCAAAATGTATTCCTCATGCATAATGTCGACCAATCATTTTTTGAACTCTTCCCTGAACTGAAATGTAGTAATTGGCTGTATTTCCACACGACTGACATCAGGTTCAAGGACACACAAGCCGTGCGACTCACTCGTCTATTGCAGTTTGGCTGGTGCTAACGTTGCCCGTCCGCATACCGCCTCCCATGGCCGGAACTGGTATTACGATACCTGCCGGGCCGGGCCTAGTAATTTAGCATGCTAATTCAGGTTAATATCTCGGCAGCACTATAACTTGTCAGTTTTTTAATGACATCTTTGCACTTATTTCTTCTCATTCTTTTGATGCGTGTAGCTCATTTTTCGTATATTGTTACCTCAATTATTACATATGCCACCTTTAATGTTTGTGAGGTTCTGCACATTGACTTTTTTGCAGGTGCAGATCTTGTTTAAAAAAAAAAAAGAAGCTTAGTTTAAGTTTTGCTGTGTCTTTAAATCGTTTGTTTTGCCTTTTATGGTTACTAATGGTTAGTTAGTTTGTTCGTGTGTTACAAAGTGTGTGACTTTGTCTCTTAAGTCAATTCTGGACTACAATAGAGCAGATGCAGATGATGAACAGTGTTTTCTGTGGGACATAATAAGTCCATTTGGGGTGGACTTTGGACTTTTCTCTCTTAGTAAACCTATAACATGCACAAAAAAATATAACAACACAATAAAGGAAAGGGGAAAAGCCAAAAAGCATAATATGGGCATTTTCAAGTAAAAATCTATCTATCTTTGCCGTTTTAACCCATAAAAACATGCAGAAGAACATCGCAACTTTTATCGCAACTTTTTAAAAAAGCGGCCGCAACATCAGGCATTTTAGGCCGCAACAATCAAAAAAAAAGCCCGCGAAATCGTGGAGGGACTGATTAGCACTTCAGATTGCCTACCCAACCTGCAAATGACAACGGGGGAGTCATCATACAAGTGATAGGTTCTGAACTCGGGTTCTGCCCTTCCGGTACGTCCGGTTCCTTCCCCTTCCCCTGACCCTACAGGTAACCCATTACCAGATGTGAGCTGATGCGATCAGCCCATTCATTGGCGTTGGGTCCTGTGTCTTTGCCCTCAGGCTGGGTCCTTTCGAGACATTACGCTTGCTACTACTATGGCACCCCTTTGGCAACCGGGCTTGTCCGCTCCCATCAGTATCGAGGCTGTCATCGTTCAACCGCCCTTGAGTGCTCGAGGTCAGAACCGCAGCCCCCTTCTGTACAATGGGCTCCTCATACCCATCGCCTTCACAGGAGCCGCGACCCCAACACCCCGAGCACTCGCCTTCTGCTTGTCTATAGGGGGCCGAGCAGGTCCCCGCCGAGCCGGTAGTCAGAGATGCAACCTCCTCTCACCGACCCCACGAGGATCCACACCAGCCCCCCATTTCTGTCCATACCGTTATTCTGTACACTGCCGTGTGACAAAACCTATTCAGGCATGTTGACACTGTTAACCCTTCACGGGACCAGCTTGGCACATTACCCCATTCAGGCCTGTACATCACAGCAGGCATGCACAACGGGAATCACGCCCTCGATACCTACTTCCTTCGGGTGGAGGAGAACCTCCGCAGAATTTCCAACGAGTAGAGGAGGCACCTCCGGCTCATCAACTTCGCAAAGGATTTCATCCTCCGCTTCCCCATGCCTATGGTTTCAAGCAGTTTGGTATTGCCTTTGTGCCATAGGCCTCTCACGCCCAAGGGGAACCCGAAGATCTGTACATGCTTAACACCCAATTTCGATGCGATCACATTCTTATAGGGCCCGTAATAGTCCTCTTTTTGCAGCCCTGCCACCGTGAGAGTGTCAGGAGCCAACTCATATCGGACCGTTACGTCAATGACCAGGGTGCAATCCCCACGGATGAGTACCAGGTCAAGTCGTCTCACAACCACGTTACAGGTTCTGAACTCCCATTCCTGGCGTGCCTCCCACCCGAGGGACTCCGCCTCAGCCCCGAGGAGACGGCACAACTTGTGGTGCCGGGCAATCCTGGCCACGCTCATGGTCGGGCATTGCCCTAGTATGTGTGAACATGACTCCAACCTATGTGGACATCTCCTGCAAGCTGCCTCAGTCTTGCTTCTACCCCGACACCGAAACTCTCGAGTGGGATACACCCCGGCACGTAGCTGAAGAGCCGTAATGTACTGCCTTTCGGTCATACATGCGGGCTTCCTCAGCCACGAGTTGCTGGCAACCGCTTCCCTAAAGCCGAGTATACCCACTCCCTGGGTAGGGAGACCTGCCCACTTCAGGAATTCGTCACGTCTCCAATCGAATGGAGAAACACACGTGTGGGTCAGCAGGCCGGTGGCGTCTCCTCTATCGTTCAATACTTCCTCACTAGCCAGTGGGAAGTTCTCATTAGTGCCACCGGCCCTCATCCACGCCCTTTCGAACTTGGACCGCATGTATGGAGTCAGCATCAATGCCCTGGTAACCGGATCTACAGAGCAAGAAAGGCGGTGAAGCCTTCTTGCTTGCATGGACGGAATGTGCCGAGTGAGCTTGCAAATCCCCAGGCCACCATCCCGGTTTTTCGCTTACAATAGCCCATCAGTGGTGGACGGAGCAAGGTGCAACCACTCCTTGACCGCCCCCCTGATTATTCCGTCCGCGGCTCGCAGCACATTTTCACCAACCTCCCCCAGGTCGGCTTGATAGTAAAGGCAAGGAAGGGCATACTGGTTAAGGAGAACCACCCTCTGCGAGGGTTTAAGGAGGGATTTCCCGATGCTCTTGACCCATCCCTTCAGAGCACCTGTCAACTCAGGCTCAACCACCCCTCCCCAGGGGTTAACCTTCACGCCCAGGTACTTAACAGCCTCGCTGATGCTGGTTTGTAAGATCGCCCCCCCCCCCAGTACCCATGGAGGGAAGTCGTTGACTGTAAATGATCCAGCACCAGGTTTCACGTAGAAACTTTTGCATTTTCTTGGTTGAGTCCTGAGCCCAGTACTCTGGCAGAACGGGTCGAGCAGATGTAAAATGTACGCCATATCCTTCCAAGATCCTCCTACCAGCACAAGGTCATCAGCAAATGCAAGGCACACTACTGTTTGACCCCCTTCCATAATGTAGCCACGGCCATTGCGTTCAAGGCCTTGGATCAGTGGATCCAAGGCAAGGTTGAAAAGCAAGGGGGATAATGGGTCCCCCTGCTTCACACCAACCCTCACTTTGATGTCGGGGGTATTCCTACCCCCGACCTCGACACAGTAGAACTGCCCGTGTAGATCTGCTGGATCAGACCTACCATGTGGGGATCCACTTTGATTTGCCCAAGAGCCGACAGGATGTGCTCATGGGAAACGGAGTCGAACGCCTGTGCAAAGTCGATAAATACCACTGCGAGTGGGTTGCACTCTTCTTTGCAGTGTCGGATGAGGCCTCGCTGCACCTCGATGTTCTCCGCACACCCGGGGGTAGCACGAAAGCCCCTTTGTCTAGGGTGAACTAGGCAAGATTCAGTTAGCCGCTTTGTTAACACCCTAGTGAAGAGCCTCAAGATCATAGACCCGATGGTGATGGGCCTCCAGTTGCCCACCTCCATCACCGCCCCTGGGTCAGATGTCTTGGGAATAAGTACCGTTCGACTTTTCTTCAGGCGGGAAGGAACCACTCCCGTAATCCACCACATGTTGAACAGCTCAGTGAGGGTCTCGCACCCGGGGTCCCAATTGAGAATATCCCGCTTCCCAATCCCATCTGGGCCCGGTGCGAAATCATTCGAGGCCTGCCGGAGGCTAGACTGGATCTCACCCTGGGAGAGTGGCCCCATGAGAGGAGTGTTATCAGCACACTCCTCCGCCCTGAATTGACCCAGCCCACGGAAGGGGGGAGGGTCCCCCATTTTGCCTGGAAGAAGTTGTGAATAACTTCAGCTGAAATGGGACACCGTGTGTCCTGTCTTCCATCAAGAATTTCAGCTGCTAGGCGGGCCGGGTCATGTTTGAATCGGTATTGGGTCTTGTGGTAGGCGCGTTTATGGGCAAGATATCTTTCACAGCACCAATTCCGATACCGAGCTCGCTTGTTACCTGAGGACGGCGGTCCTCTGGGACCACTCTCCCCTCCATGGACGCATCCTTGGAGTATCCGTTGCGTTGCCGCTTCCACCAGTTCGGGTACCTGGTCGCAGCCTTCCAGCCAGGCTGTAAGCGCTTGAATGAGTCCCGTGTCGTCGCCCTCCCCCTCGCTCACCATTTTATGGGCCACCTCTCTGAGGAGAATCAGGAGGCCACCCTCTGGCAAGTACCCAAAATTATGGGTATTAAAACAAGAAAATACGACATGGAATGACAATATCATACCTCCAGCTTTCTTCAGCTTCACGAACATTTTGGGGTAAATCTCAACAGGGTCTTCTTTCCCCGCTGATTCTACCAAGCCCGTTCCCTTGGCTGTGGTTTCGTTAGATAGCAGGTAGGGACAGTGGGAATCTCGTTCATCCATTCATGCGCGTCACTAATTAGATGACGAGGCATTTGGCTAGTGACACGGCGAGACGCCATTGAGCATGTATCGTCGCCTGGTACGATACAAGGGGTCTCACCTTTCCGGATTGTTAAGGATGCCCGTCACCCATACTACCTGCACGCTGGTAATTCGGTCGAACGACCAGCGCACTTGACGACAAAACCGGCTAACTTTGGAAGGTAGTATACTCACGTCACCCAGTAGACATGAAGGCCAATCATGCTGCGAATTAGTGTCACTAGTGCATCCGCATTGTTCCAGTGGGCAGCATTATGTTTAATCATATCGAGTCCCGTTTCCGTCCCTATCCTGCCAACCGGCACCGGCCTTGTCCGCAACCGTTGCTCCCCCTCTCCCGCATCTGCACCAGCACCTGTAACAGAACACAAAGAGAGAGATAATTAGTGAGGGTCAAGTTCTGCCCCCCCCCACCCCGCGCTTCTCTGCCATCAGGGTGCCATTAGATAGGGACTCATATCCATCTTTCGGGTGAGTAGGTTGGTCATGAGACTTCTTCCTCGCAACATTCCTCGCTCCCTGGGCGAAATGCTCCTGCCCCGTACTGGGGAGGTCTTCCTGCCATTGGCATGTCCCTTCGCTAGGAGTTCGGCCATATTGGAGATGCCCGTCCCATTACCGCCCATGAGTTGGTGGAGAAGCATGCCTGCTTCTAGACAGAATGCCCATCTTTCGGTTTTGTACCTAGGGAGAGGGCATTAGCACTTCAGATTGCCTACCCAACCTGCAAATGACAACGGGGGAGTCATCATACAAGTGATAGGTTCTGAACTCGGGTTCTGCCCTTCCGGTACGTCCGGTTCCTTCCCCTGACCCTACAGGTAACCCATTACCAGATGTGAGCTGATGCGATCAGCCCATTCATTGGCGTTGGGTCCTGTGTCTTTGCCCTCAGGCTGGGTCCTTTCGAGACATTACGCTTGCTACTACTATGGCACCCCTTTGGCAACCGGGCTTGTCCGCTCCCGTCAGTATCGAGGCTGTCATCGTTCAACCGCCCTTGAGTGCTCGAGGTCAGAACCGCAGCCCCCTTCTGTACAATGGGCTCCTCATACCCATCACCTTCACAGGAGCCGCGACCCCAACACCCGGAGTACTCGCCTTCTGCTTGTCTATAGGGGGCCGAGCAGGTCCCCGCCGAGCCGGTAGTCAGAGATGCAACCTCCTCTCACCGACCCCACGAGGATCCACACCAGCCCCCCATTTCTGTCCATACCGTTATTCTGTACACTGCCGTGTGACAAAACCTATTCAGGCATGTTGACACTGTTAACCCTTCACGGGACCAGCTTGGCACATTACCCCATTCAGGCCTGTACATCACAGCAGGCATGCACAACGGGAATCACGCCCTCGATACCTACTTCCTTCGGGTGGAGGAGAACCTCCGCAGAATTTCCAACGAGTAGAGGAGGCACCTCCGGCTCATCAACTTCGCAAAGGATTTCATCCTCCGCTTCCCCATGCCTATGGTTTCAAGCAGTTTGGTATTGCCTTTGTGCCATAGGCCTCTCACGCCCAAGGGGAACCCGAAGATCTGTACATGCTTAACACCCAATTTCGATGCGATCACATTCTTATAGGGCCCGTAATAGTCCTCTTTTTGCAGCCCTGCCACCGTGAGAGTGTCAGGAGCCAACTCATATCGGACCGTTACGTCAATGACCAGGGTGCAATCCCCACGGATGAGTACCAGGTCAAGTCGTCTCACAACCACGTTACAGGTTCTGAACTCCCATTCCTGGCGTGCCTCCCACCCGAGGGACTCCGCCTCAGCCCCGAGGAGACGGCACAACTTGTGGTGCCGGGCAATCCTGGCCACGCTCATGGTCGGGCATTGCCCTAGTATGTGTGAACATGACTCCAACCTATGTGGACATCTCCTGCAAGTTGCCTCAGTCTTGCTTCTACCCCGACACCGAAACTCTCGAGTGGGATACACCCCGGCACGTAGCTGAAGAGCCGTAATGTACTGCCTTTCGGTCATACATGCGGGCTTCCTCAGCCACGAGTTGCTGGCAACCGCTTCCCTAAAGCCGAGTATACCCACTCCCTGGGTAGGGAGACCTGCCCACTTCAGGAATTCGTCACGTCTCCAATCGAATGGAGAAACACACGTGTGGGTCAGCAGGCCGGTGGCGTCTCCTCTATCGTTCAATACTTCCTCACTAGCCAGTGGGAAGTTCTCATTAGTGCCACCGGCCCTCATCCACGCCCTTTCGAACTTGGACCGCATGTATGGAGTCAGCATCAATGCCTGGTAACCGGATCTACAGAGCAAGAAAGGCGTTCTTGCTTGCATGGACGGAATGTGCCGAGTGAGCTTGCAAATCCCCAGGCCACCATCCCGGTTTTTCGCTTACAATAGCCCATCAGTGGTGGACGGAGCAAGGTGCAACCACTCCTTGACCGCCCCCCTGATTATTCCGTCCGCGGCTCGCAGCACATTTTCACCAACCTCCCCCAGGTCGGCTTGATAGTAAAGGCAAGGAAGGGCATACTGGTTAAGGAGAACCACCCTCTGCGAGGGTTTAAGGAGGGATTTCCCGATGCTCTTGACCCATCCCTTCAGAGCACCTGTCAACTCAGGCTCAACCACCCCTCCCCAGGGGTTAACCTTCACGCCCAGGTACTTAACAGCCTCGCTGATGCTGGTTTGTAAGATCGCCCCCCCCCCCCAGTACCCATGGAGGGAAGTCGTTGACTGTAAATAATCCAGCACCAGGTTTCACGTAGAAACTTTTGCATTTTCTTGGTTGAGTCCTGAGCCCAGTACTCTGGCAGAACGGGTCGAGCAGATGTAAATTGTACGCCATATCCTTCCAAGATCCTCCTACCAGCACAAGGTCATCAGCAAATGCAAGGCACACTACTGTTTGACCCCCTTCCATAATGTAGCCACGGCCATTGCGTTCAAGGCCTTGGATCAGTGGATCCAAGGCAAGGTTGAAAAGCAAGGGGGATAATGGGTCCCCCTGCTTCACACCAACCCTCACTTTGATGTCGGGGGTATTCCTACCCCCGACCTCGACACAGGTAGAACTGCCCGTGTAGATCTGCTGGATCAGACCTACCATGTGGGGATCCACTTTGATTTGCCCAAGAGCCGACAGGATGTGCTCATGGGAAACGGAGTCGAACGCCTGTGCAAAGTCGATAAATACCACTGCGAGTGGGTTGTGCTCTTCTTTGCAGTGTCGGATGAGGCCTCGCTGCACCTCGATGTTCTCCGCACACCCGGGGGTAGCACGAAAGCCCCTTTGTCTAGGGTGAACTAGGCAAGATTCAGTTAGCCGCTTTGTTAACACCCTAGTGAAGAGCCTCAAGATCATAGACCCGATGGTGATGGGCCTCCAGTTGCCCACCTCCATCACCGCCCCTGGGTCAGATGTCTTGGGAATAAGTACCGTTCGACTTTTCTTCAGGCGGGAAGGAACCACTCCCGTAATCCACCACATGTTGAACAGCTCAGTGAGGGTCTCGCACCCGGGGTCCCAATTGAGAATATCCCGCTTCCCAATCCCATCTGGGCCCGGTGCGGAATCGTTCGAGGCCTGCCGGAGGCTAGACTGGATCTCACCCTGGGAGAGTGGCCCCATGAGAGGAGTGTTATCAGCACACTCCTCCGCCCTGAATTGACCCAGCCCACGGAAGGGGGGAGGGTCCCCCATTTTGCCTGGAAGAAGTTGTGAATAACTTCAGCTGAAATGGGACACCGTGTGTCCTGTCTTCCATCAAGAATTTCAGCTGCTAGGCGGGCCGGGTCATGTAGCCGCGTTTATGGGCAAGATATCTTTCACAGCACCAATTCCGATACCGAGGGCGAGCTCGCTTGTTACCTGAGGACGGCGGTCCTCTGGGACCACTCTCCCCTCCATGGACGCATCCTTGGAGTATCCGTTGCGTTGCCGCTTCCACCAGTTCGGGTACCTGGTCGCAGCCTTCCAGCCAGGCTGTAAGCGCTTGAATGAGTCCCGTGTCGTCGCCCTCCCCCTCGCTCACCATTTTATGGGCCACCTCTCTGAGGAGAATCAGGAGGCCACCCTCTGGCAAGTTGGGTTGAATGGGAGGGACCGACGCACTCGCAGAAGGCTCAGACGTATCCTCACTCTTCCTCGCAGCTCGAGATTTGCGCTGTCGTTTGGCGGGATGACCCTCTGCGGAGGAGTCCAAAGTGCTGAGAGTCTTAATCTCCGCCTCAGTCTGCTGAGGAGCAGAACTTCCCCTTTTCCTGCTCAATTCAATCCTCTTTCTGTTCCTAACCTCTGAGTGGACGTGCAGTTCGTGAATACTCCGCGCTCGTACCGACCCAAACGTAGCCTCACACCCCTCACACTTCACTGCATTTAGACCTTCACTCCACCGCATTTAGGGATGTGACAAGCTATTTTATGGGCCGCTTCCGAGGTTTTTCCGCACGTTCTGCAGCTGTATCTAACAAGCGCCTTTCCATGCTGGATCGCGAAATGTTTCCTGATCCATGCAAGGGCGCCAGCCGACACGCCACACAGGGCACACGTGAAGTCCCGCAGCGGAAGTAAAACCACCACTCCAGTAACCCCAGCCTGCGCCCCGCTAGAGGTAGGGTAGCTCAATCCCGTTTCTTTGGGAGGTGCCAGTTTGCACTGGACCTGAGGCTTCTTCAATTTGACTCTTCGCTCTGAGGTTTGCTGCATTGTTCCCTGTCAGGGTATTGCCTCCAACCCGTCCCTCCGGGAGACGAGTCAATACCACTGAACAATTCTTAACGATAGCCATATCAAGGGTCGATTTGCCAGATGAGCCACCACCACCGTCATGATCCCTGGCTCTGGGACCATGAGGGGACCTTGCCATACTGTGGTCACCCGATCCAGAGGCTTCCACAGGGTAGCTTTTTATACAGGGCGCCCTACCATCCTGTTTCTTGACGCGATTATTCGGCATCGCATCATCATCTGGAGCTGATACGCAGTGCGGGAAGGATCAAGATGTCCCTTGTGGCCAATGGCCGGACATCGGCCTTTCCTGACGCATCGTCAACCAATCTGCCAGGACACCCTAACAGCCATATACCGAGGGAGGGGTGCTCTCCCTGGTTCCCGTACACTAGAGGTGTCTGCGTAGCGCGGTTACCCGGCAAGGTGCTGTTATAATCCTCTCACTATGCAGACAAGGGGTCTAGTGAGGCCAACGAGCTTAGAATAAAGCCTCGTCTTATATCGTAGTGCAGACAGGGAGGAGCAAGACCACCTCTCGTGGTTATCAACCAGGTAGGGGCCTCCCCAGGCACTCAATGTCTCTAATCAATCAGGGATCCCCAGCAGGGGTTGCCATTGGCATGAAGTAACCGTCAAATCTTTGAGTTTCACTTGTGCAGTCCCTCCCTAATCCGGCGGCGGGTCATGGGAATAACGCCGCCGGATCGCGGGTCGGCATCATTTACGGTCGGAACTACGACGGTATCTGATCGTCTTCGAACCTCCGACTTTCGTTCTTGATTAATGAAAACATTCTTGGCAAATGCTTTCACTCTCGTCCGTCTTGCGCCGGTCCAAGAATTTCACCTCTAGCGGCGCAATACGAATGCCCCCGGCCGTCCCTCTCAATCATGGCCCCGGGTTCCAGAAACCCACAAAATAGAACCGGAGTCCTATTCCATTATTCCTAGCTGCGGTATTCAGCGGCGACGGGCGGCCTGCTTTGAACACTCTAATTTTTTCAAAGTAAACGCTTCGGGCCCCGAGGACCGGACACCCAGTTAAAGGCATCCGGGGGGCGCCGTGAGGCAGGGGTCCGGGACAGGCGGTGGCTCGCCTCGCGGCGGACCGCCGGCCCGCTCCCGAGATCCAACTACGAGCTTTTTAACTGCAGCAACTTTAGTATACGCTATTGGAGCTGGAATTACCGCGGCTGCTGGCACCAGACTTGCCCTCCAATGGGTCCTCGCCCATGGGTTTAGGATACGCTCATTCCAATTACAGGGCCTCGAAAGAGACCTGTATTGTTATTTTTCGTCACTACCTCTCCGTGTCGGAAATGGGTAATTTGCGCGCCTGCTGCCTTCCTTGGATGTGGTAGCCGTTTCTCAGGGTCCCTCTCCGGAATCGAACCCTGATTCTCCGTTACCCGTGGTCACCATGGTAGGCGCCGAATGTACCATCGAAAGTTGATAGGGCAGACATTCGAATGAGTCGTCGCCGCCGCGGAGGGCGTGCGATCGGCCCGAGGTTATCTAGAGTCACCAAAGCGGCCGGGGCGGCCGGAGCCGCACCCGGATGGGTTTTGGATCTGATAAATGCACGCGTCCCCGACCCCCCGAGGGGAGCCGGGTCGGCGCTCGTTTGCATGTATTAGCTCTGGAATTGCCACAGTTATCCAAGTAGCGGGTGGAGCGATCAAAGGAACCATAACTGATTTAATGAGCCATTCGCAGTTGTTATTGTTGTTGTTGTTGTTGCTATTTGTGTGTAATCAAAGCATTTACAAAATGCACCCACGAGTACACACGGGAGAGTGAAATGATAAAACGGAGTAAAAAAACCCACAGAGTGAGGTCAAAAGGCAGCCATGGGTACATAGAGGAGAGGTGAAATGTCACAGGAAGGGTGAGAGGTGTTAGTTTTTCCAAATATCTACATGACACACGCAACACGTGAGAGAGAAATGTCAAGAGGTCACAGGGGCTCCAAGGCCGATTCGATGACCTCCCTTTCACGATAGAGGAACACGATGCCATCAATCACCAGTAAAGTGCTCGTGCTGAGCTTTATTCTGAAGCCGAACGCATGTCAACGGCCCAGAGTACGACTGAATTAAAGACTTTTTGCCACGTAACAGGGGTCAAGAGGTCACAGGGGGTCCAAATTGGCCCCTTGTCCGGGACACCGGGGTCGGAGTTGAGCCCCGAGGACTCGCTTGTTTAATTGCTGGTGCAATGTGCGTTGTCCCTTTATAAATGAAAAAAATAAAACAAAGAAGTTAGGCTTATCATACAGCTTTGCAGCTCTGAGCGTTCAAAGAAAGAAAGAAAAAAGAGAAAAAACACGCGGAAAGAGTACACCACACCAACGTCACACACAGAGAGATGGGAAGCGCAGGATGAGTGAAAAAAAAAAAAACCCTCCGCCATAAGAAAAGACCGAAAAAGCGCGTTTCCAACGATCGTGCAGCACATGCGCTGCACGTGCGGCGGTCGAAAATTGTGCGGGCCGTTTTTGGCAAAAGCGGCGCACGCGTTCGCAGACTGACGGGTTGAGAGGGGGAACGAGAGGGGATCCACATTTTAATCCGAAAACGTTGCCTTGACAAGGGGGCCCGCAGCATATATGCTGCGCTGCGTTGAGGCGATATGAGGAAATATGAAAAAACGCCCACTCAATTTGCATTTATCGTAGACTGACGGCGAATCGAACGACGTGAAGGCGGGCGCGGGTTTTAGTCCCCCGCAGAACGAGGGCGGCGGGCGGGCCAGCACAGTTGGTGCGGGCGTGCAGCGCATGTGCCAGCGGCTTTTTTCAAATTTGGAAGTTCTTAAAAAAACGGCAAAAGCGCCCAAAACGGGAGACTGAGCGTTTGACGAGCGAAGGGAGGCGGGGTCCCGGCCGCGAAAAAGGCAAAAATGGGGCGTGTGGGCCGGCGGCGTATGAGCTACACGCCCGCAGCGCATGCACTGCAGGCCCGGAGCAAATGTGCTGTTTCCAACCCCCGGGTCAACAGGGTCTTCTTTCCCCGCTGATTCTGCCAAGCCCGTTCCCTTGGCTGTGGTTTCGCTAGATAGCAGGTAGGGACAGTGGGAATCTCGTTCATCCATTCATGCGCGTTACTAATTAGATGACGAGGCATTTGGCTAGCGACACGACGAGATGCCATTGAGCAAGTATCGTCGCCTGGTACGATACAGGGGGTCTCGCCTTTCCGGCTTGTTAAGGATGGCCGTCACCCATACTACCAGCACGCTGCAGAGATGCTCACAAGTCTCTGAGCAAGAGTCCAAGTCAAGTCTCAAGTCTCTGAGCTAGAGTCCAAGTCAAGTCTCAAGTCTCTGCGCTAGAGTCCAAGTCAAGTCTCAAGTCTCTTTATTATAATAAGTCTCTGGTTATAATAAGTGTTGCATCACATACAGCGACCCATCCAGGCTGCTTAGAACACTGTATAGCTATATATAAGGAATTCAAAGCATGTAATATGTTATTTTGACTACTTTATCTATTAGCATACAGTATTAGCTTTGATTTTGGTATATTAAAATCAAATGTATGTAAACAGGCTATTGCAACATGACAAAACACCAAGAATGCTTTACTTTTAAGTTAATATCTCTATTTTGCCTTGGTGCATGAACACACAGTACAGTACATACACACTTTTAAAAACGTTTTTTTTTCTTTCACTTTTTGAAAACGGGTCGTATAGACCCGAACACCATACAAGGGTTGACGCTATAAACGCTCATTTATATTTCATAAGGAAGACAAGACAGTCGCAGTTAACCTCCCATAACCATAGCTAAAGCAAGAAGCAAGAAGCAAGCTAACGGTAATGTTAGATGGTCAATGCTGAGCTAAACATGTTTACTGACCTATCAGGATGCGTTTTCAGATGCCTGATAAAATTCGATGTGGTGGAGCCAGAATCTTTGATATTGATACCGCATATTTTGCATATAGCGCTCCTTTTATTTGGGCCTTCTTGTTTAAAATTTTTGTATCCAAAGCTTGTGATGAATGGCACAGCAGTCGACATGTTCGCTATCCTCTCATGCGTGTCCTCTCATGTGCGCGCGCAGCAGATACGTAGTACGTCAAACGTCTGACGAGCTCGCTGTTATTCCCCTCCCCGGAGGGGAATAACAGCGAGTTCGTCAGACGTTTCCTAAAAATAAACATTGTTCACGAGTCCCGCAGCTCGAGTCCGAGTCGAGTCTGAAGTCTTTCGAGGGCGAGTCTCAAGTCGAGTCTGAAGTCACTGTGTGTGCGACTTAAGTTGCACTCGAGTCCGAGTCTCAAACTCGAGTCCCCATCTCTGGCACGCTGATTATTCGGTCGAACGACCAACGTACTACAAAAACCGGCTTTGGAAGGTAGTATACTCACGTCACCATATAGACATGAAGCCAATGATGCTGCGAATTTGTGTCACTAGTGCATCTGCAGTGTTCCAGTGGGTAGCATTTGGTATAATCATATCGAGTCCCGTTCCGTCCCTATCCTGCCAACCGGCAACGGCCTTGTCCGCAACAACTGCTCCGCTCCCCTGCCTCTGCTCCAGCAACTGTAACAGAAAACAGAGAGAGAGATGATTAGTGTGGGTTGAGTTCTGCCCACCCCCCACTTCTCTGCCATGGGGGTGCCACTAGAGTGGGACTTATATCCATCTTTCGGGTATGTAGGCTGGTCGTGGGACTTTTCCCCTCACAACATTCCTCGCTCCCTAGGCGAAATGTACCTGCCCCATACTGGGGAGGTCTTCCTGCCACTGGCATGTCCCTTCGCTGGGAGTCCGTCCATATTGGAGATCCCCGCCCCGTCGCAACCTCATGATTTGGTGGAGAAGCATGCCTGCTTCTAGACAGATTGCCCATCTTTCGGGTTTTGCACCAGGAGAGGGCATTAGCACTTCAGATTGACTCACCAAACTTGCAGGGAACACTGGGGGAAACATCCTACAAGTGGTAAGTTCTGAACTCGGGTTCTGCCCTTCCAGTGCGTCCGGTTCCTTCACCCTTTGCCCTGACCCTACAGGTAGTCCTTTACCATATGTGAGCTGATACAGTCATCCCATTCGTTGGTGCTGGGTCCTGCGTATTTGCCCTCAGGCTGGGTCTTTCAGAGACACATGCGCTTGTTTCTACTGTGGCACCCTTCTGGCAACCGGGCTTGTCCGCTCAGGTCAGTGTCGAGGCCATCATCATTCGAAACGCCCTTGAGTACTCGAGGTCGGAGCCGTGCCTCCCTTCAACGCAATGAGCTCCTCACACCCATCACCTTCACAGGAGCCGCGACCCCGACAACCCGGATAACCGGACCCCCCATCTTTATACCTCACCATGCGGTCAGACCCTCCCAGCTGTGCAGCCACAGGTACTCCTTCACAGAGCCTGAGACATGCTTTACCAAGCGGGCCGATACACATCAAGGTGGGCCCAATGAGGGGGAGTAACCCACCTTCCGTTGGTCTATGAGGAGCCAAAACAGACCCCCGCAGAGCCGACGGTCAAAGCTGCAACCTTCTCCCGCCGACCCTACCGAGGCCCACATCAGCTCCCCATTTAATCAGCCCCGTCATTCTTTGCCCCGCCGTGTGACAAAACCTGTTCAGGCATGCTAGCACTGTTGACCCTTCACGGGTTCAGGCTTACACATTACCCAACTCACGCCCGTACTAACGGCAGGCATGCACAACGGGGATCACGCCCTCGATACCTACGTCCTTCGGGTGGAGGTGAATCTCCGCAGAATGTCCAACGAGTATAGGAGGCACCTCCGGCTCATCAGCTTCGCGAAGGATATCATCCTCCGCTTCCCCATACCCATGGTTTCAAGCAACTTGTAATTGCCGTCATGCCATAGGACCCTAGCACCCATGGGGAACCCGAAGACCTGAACATGCTTGACTCCCAATTTCGATGCGATCAGACTCTTGTAGGGCCCGTAATAGTCCTCTTTTTGACGCCCTGCCACCGAAAGGGTGTCAGGAGCCATCTCAAATCGGACTGTTACGTCAATGACCAAGGCGAGATCCCCTCGGATGAGTACCAGGTCTAGTCGTCTCACAACCCCGTAACGGGATCTGAACTCCCATTCCCAGCGTGCCTCCCACCCGAGGGACTCTGCCTCAGTCCCGAGGAGACGGCACAACTTGTGGTGCCGGGCAATCCTGGCCGCGCTCATTGCCGGGCATTGCCCCAGTATGTGTGAGCATGACTCCAACCTGTGTGGACACCTCCTGCAAGTTGCCCCGGTCTTGCTTCTACCCCGACACCGGAACTCACGGGTGGGATACACTCCAGCCCGCAGCTGAAGAGCCGCTATGTACTGCTTCTCAGTAATACACTCGGGCTTCCTCAGCCACGAATTGCTCGCTACCGATCCCCTAAAGCCGAGTATACCCACACCTTGGGTAGGGAGGCCTGCCCACTTAAGGAATTCATCACGTCTACAGTCAAACGGAGAAACACACGTGTGGGTCAGCAGACCGGCGGCGTCTCCTCTATCGTTCGATTCCTCACCACTGGCCAGTGGGAGGTTTTCATCTGTGCCGCCGGCCCTCATCCACGCCCTTTCAAACTTAGACCGCATGAATGGAGTCTGCATTAGTGCCCTGGTAACCGGCTGATCAATGCAAGAAAGGCAGTAGAGCCTTCTCGCTTGCATTGACGGAATGTGTCGAATGAGCTTGCAAATCTCCAGGCCACCATCCCGCTTCTTCGCATATAATAGCCCATCAGAGGTGGACGGTGCAAGGTGCAACCACTCCTTCACCGTTCCTCTGATTTTTCCGTCCAAGGCTCGCAGTACATTGTCGCCAACCACCCCCAGGTCGGCTTGGTAGTAAAGACGAGGAAGGGCATACTGATTGAGGAGAACCACCCTTTGTGAGGGTTTAAAGAGGGATTTCCCGATGTTCCTAACCCATCTCTCCAGAGCACCCGTCAGCTCAGGCTCAACCACCCCTGGTCTGCTGAATCAGCCCCCCTCCCCCCCAGTGTCCAAGGGGGGGGAGTCGTTAACTGTGAACGAACCAGCACCAGGTTTCAAGAAGAAACTCTTACATTTGGCAGGCTGAGTCCTGAGCCCGGTGTCCCGGCAAAACGAGTCGAGCAGTTTAAGATTGTGTTCCATATCCTTCCAAGATCCTCCTATCAGCACAAGGTCATCAGCAAATGCAAGGCACACTACTGTTTGACCCCCCTCCATGGTGTAACCGCGGCCATTGCATCCGAGGCTTTGGATCAGTGGATCCAAGGCAATGTTGAAAAGCAAGGGAGACAATGGGTCTCCTTGCTTAACACCAACCCTCACTTTAATGTCAGGGGTATTCCTACCCCCGATCTCGACACAGGTAGGACTGTCCGTATAGATCTGCTGGATCAGACCTACCATGTGGGGATCCATTTTAATTTGCCCAAGAGCTGACAGGATATGCTAATGAGTCGAACGCCTGTGCAAAGTCGATGAATACTACTGCGAGTGGGTTGCGCTCTTCTTTGCAGTGTCGGATGAGGCCTCGCAGAACCTCAATATTTTCCGCACACCCGGGGGCAGCACGAAATCCCCTCTGCCTAGGGTGAACTGGGCATGAATCAGTTAGCCGCTGTGTTAACACCCTAGTGAAGAGCCTCAAGATCATAGACCCGTTGGTGATAGGCCTCCAGTTGCCCACCTCCATCACCGCTCCTGGGTCAGATGTCTTGGTTATTAGTACCGTTCGACTTTTCTTCAGACGGGAAGGAACGACTCCCGTAATCCACCACATGTTGAACAGCCTGTTGAGGGCCTCGCATCCGGGATCCCAATTGAGAATATCCCGTTTCCCAATCCCGTCTGGGCCCGGTGCGGAGTCGTTCGAGGCCTGACGAAGGCTAGATTGGATCTCGCCTTGGGAGAGTAGCCCCATGAGAAGAGTGTTGTCAGCACACTCCTCAGCCCTGAATCGACCCAGCCCACAAAAGGGGGGAGGTTCCCCCCATTTTGCCAGAAAGAACTCATGAATGACTTCGGCTGAAATAGGACAACGTGTGTCCTGTCTCCCATCGAGAATTTCAGCCGCTAGGCGGGCCGGGTCGTGTTTGAACTGGTATTGGACTTTGTGGTAGGCACGTTTATGGGCGAGATATCTTTCACGGTGCCTGCTCCGATACCGTGGTCGGGCTTTCCTCCTTCCTGAGGGCACAGGTGTTCTGGGGCCACTCTCCCCTCCATGGACGCATCCTTGGAGTATCCTTTGCGTTGCCGCCTCAACCAATTCGGGTAATTGGTCGCAGCCATCCAGCCAGGCTTGAAGTGCTTGAGTGAGGCCTGTGGTGTTGCCCTCCCCCTCGCTCACCATTTTGTGGGCCGTCTCTCTGAGGAGAATCAGGAGGCCACCCTCTGGCAAGTTGGGTTGAATGGGAGGGACCGACACACTAGTGTTGCTTTCGTCAACGAAAATTATGACTAAATATCATCGTCAACGAACCTTTATCATGAGACGAGACAACGTAAATGCTGGTCGTGTGACGATGACTATAACTAAATGTATAATGCAATATCGTTGACGAATAAAAACGAGATTAAATGTGGTTTACAAAAATAAAAACTGCTAAAATGTCTCTTCATTTTCGTTGACCAAAACGAGACGAAATGTTATTTAACGTTATTTCGTCTCGTTTAGCCTACTTGCATTATTAGTATGCAGCATTTCTGTTTCCTGTGTCACTTCAGGGGCTGCATTAGATCGCACTATGCAACGCATGCGACCTCAGATCCTCGAGCCCCACTCGCGGCATTATTTAGAAGAAACAGCTGCGTGAGTTACAGCTGTTTCACACACACTCCGTGTGTAGAGTGTATGCGGTGCGTGTAGCAGTGTGTATGCAGGAGCTGCGCGTGCGTTATTGCTTTTAAATGTGCTGCGTTTGCAGTGCGCAACTGATCTATGGCTGTACCACAATCACAACATTTATTCTCTATTTTTTATTTCAAATCAGTATTTTAGCCTACATCCATTGTGTCGCGTTGTTGAGGTACTGTGTAGATCTCTGCTCTGCTGTTATGACGCGCCGCTCCTAGTGCGCGCGGTATGAGCGCTAATCTATAACTGTTATAACTGGGTGCGGGAAACATACGCACTGCAAATGGAGTATGTGTAAAACAGGCGTTAGCATAAACGTCAACAAACAAAGTTAAGTCAGACACAGAGAAGGGGATTCGTCTTTGGGAGAAAAAGAAGAAATGACATTTTGGAAAAACTTTCATTTCATCATGTGTGTAAGCTATAACATGTTTGGTTGGTAAAATAAATATGTTGTAAATTCAATTCAGAGCGTCTTCCTGGATGTATTCTTAAGTCTATAAGGTAACAATAATATAAGAAGATAACTATAAGAAGATAAGATTGTTTGAAATGGGTTTGGCTAAAAGAAAAAAATTGGTTTCTACAAGGTAGGCTTCTTATATATTGACTGGGTTAAATAGAATTCCCTACTAAAAAGAGACTTAAATACAATTTTCATTGACTAAAACTAGACTATGTCTTTCGTTGACTAAAACTAGACTAAAATGTCATCAGTTTTCGTCGACTAAAACTAGACTAGACTAAAAAGAGTATGAACGTGACTAAAACTAACAAAAACTAAAATGTCAGCTTGACACAAAAACTAGACTAAAACTAAAATTAAAACAGGCTGTCAAAAACAACACTACGACACACTTGTTGAGGGCTCTGACAGATCCTCACTTTCCCTTGCAGCTCAGGATCTGCACTGACGTTTGGGAGGGCGATCCTCTACAGAGGATCCCCTGCCTCCAACCAAGGTGCTAAGAGTCCCAGCCTCCACCTCAGACTGCTGAAGAGCTGAACCTCCCCGTTTCCTGCTCAACTCAATCTCCGGGTGGACGTGCAGCTCATTTATACTCCACGCTCGCTCCGACCCAAACGTAGCCTCGCACCTCACTGTTCCCACTGGCGCGTTCACCCCTTTACACTTAGGGATGTGACATGCTATAGGATGGGCCGAATCAGAGGTTTTTCCGCACGATCTGCAACTGTATCTAACAAGCGCCTTTCCATGCTGGATCGCAAAGTGTCTTTTAATCCAAGCTAGGGCGCTAGCCGACACGCCACATAAGGCACAATGAAGTCCCGCAGCGGTAGTAGAACCACCCCTCCGGTTTCACCAGCCTGTGCCCCATCGGAGGATGGTTTCGATCGTTCACCCCTAACGATCTGGGAGGTGCCAGTTTGCA
The DNA here is from genome assembly GCF_988280905.1 of Pimephales promelas. NCBI lineage: Eukaryota > Metazoa > Chordata > Actinopteri > Cypriniformes > Leuciscidae > Pimephales > Pimephales promelas. The sequence goes on along the minus strand of NC_142770.1, from coordinate 49,541,979 downwards.
CTGGACCTGAGGCTTCTCTGACTTGACTCCTCACTCCGAGGTTTGCTGCATCGTTTGCTGTCAGGGCATTGTCTCCATCCTGTCCCCTGGGGAGACGAGTCAATGGACTATGTGCACGTTAGCATATGCTACTTCCGGCTGCGAAACCGATAGGGGGTGTCTAGTTTCCGGTAGCCTGATGGACGATGTATATTTCTCCAGATGTCTTGAACATTTGCCGAATATAACAGTCGATTATGTACATCGACTGGCTAATGATTTTTCTCCAGCTCCCCAGAGCAAGAGAGAATGGGTTTAAATATTACATCTCTCAGTATTTGCATAATTTTGAAGGGAACGTTAGGTCACAACAACATCCATGCTCAGACTGATCTCATGAAATTGCGTATGTATGACACTTATCACGTATTTTTGGCATGCTATCAACACGCGTAATCTCTTTTCAGCGTGTTTATGAATGCCGTTGACTTAACGTTATTACTGTATATATATTCATATATATTGCATATGACCTACCTCAACCCCGTCCCTAAACCTACCCGTCACTCCTACCATCCTAGGAAGAAATATCGCTCCCCAGATGTAGATCTACATTTTGTTTTGTTTCGCTCGGACATTTGACAGCGTGTACATACGGTACATACACGTGGAATCACTCGGACATTAATGTTGCCATGCTACGTGCTCAAGCTATGCTATTTGGTAACTGTTATGTTATCTCTCTATACATTATAAAAGTCGAAATCATGCGTTAGAAAGTGCATTTTCCAGAACAGTTTGTGTTAGCCATTGTTTTGTTTATGATGTTCGGAGGCTATATTTTGTTGACAACCACTAATGTCATTATATAGATCAGTGTTGACAACCACTACACATATCATACAGGGAGTAAAGGTATCCGACGTTGGTTCGTTCGTTATCAAGTTAGGCTGTTTTCACACATATTTCTAAACAGGTCTCCCTTGCAAAATAGGTTCTAACCCCAGGGGCTTCTCCTGGTTAAAGGGTATAATATAATAAATAATTAGTAGCCTAAAAACTTCCTTCTAGTTGTCATGGATACGCAACGCTCCACTCGGTAAAGCGACTGCTTGGGTGCGGTGACAAAAAGCAGATTTAAATATCGTTTACTTTTCACAATGCAGCAGCGCCTGGCTCCACCCAAATATGTGTGAAAACTGTGTTGATTGACTTGACAATGAACAAACGAACATAGTTTTAGACAAATATATTTAGATAGCTAAGCTTTAGATAGCCGGTCCACTGATGTAAACAACGGCAACCGGAACCGAAGTACCCAACATCCGCCCTCAAGCCGGAAGTTAGCATTTTTCTCGTGCACAGAGTCAATACCACTGAACATCTCTTAACCTTTACCAGATCCAAGGTCAAATAGTCGGATGAGCCACCACCACCACCACCATGATCCCTGGCTCCGGGACCATGAGGGGATCTAGCCATACTGTAGTCACCCAATCCACAGGCTTCCACAGGGCAGCTTTTTATACAGGGCATCCTGCCATCCTGTATGATGTCGGAATTAATTGACATCTGATCCACGGGGGGCCGCCGATACGCAGAGCGGGAAGGAGCAAGATGTCTTTTAGGCTATATGAGCACATTTTATTAATCAAAAGTTAAAATAGGCCTATCTCGCAGTCAGCGAAAATAAAGTGCTGCTTTCAATGACGCTATTGACGTGAGGAATGCGAAGACTGAAGAGCGCTTCTCTCGCGTGCGCACACTGACTGCTGAACAACCGAACTTCTGGGCTTTTGTCAGTGAGAAAAGTCGTGGTCGAGTGGTAGAACTTTGGTACAATTATTTTGATTACACTGTTTCAAATCCCGCATAAACATGTATTAAAATTACCTTGCATTTCTATTTTACATTAAGGAACAAATCTCTTCCAACAAATTGACTGAATTTACATCTTCAAAAGCAGTTATGTTAAAAAAATTTCCATGTAGATTAAAAAACAACAAAAAACAAAAACATAACCAAGCTATAAGCAAGTTGCGATTTGCCGGTGGGGTATTTCCCCCTCCACAGTAATCAATGCTATAATTCGCCTAAATAGGCACTATCAAATATGTGTATGTATGTATATATATATATATATATATATATATATATATATATATATATATATATATATATATATATTAATTATGCAACACGCACGTTTAAACAACAAATAGCCTAATAAAATCTGAACCAGCGCTTCTGCGCCTGTATTGATATTGTTCGACAAACGGGGCGGTGCTCACTTGAATTTATTTTTCTCATCATAGCTATAATAAAATCATATTTTAAAACTGTAAGAGGTCTCTTTTTTCATGTAGCCTAAAGTAGCCCTGGCCTACATTCACAATAGGGATAACAACAAACCTTTTTCTTACTCTTAAGAGTGAACACATGGCTGAGTGGTAGAACACAGGCCTACGGTTCTACCATTACAAAGACATGGGTTCGAAGCTTGATCAAACATGGATTACTGTAGTTGTGTTTTATATTTAGGCTACTAATGCAGAAAAATCTGTTACACCATTTAGTTTTTTTGCTTATATTTATAAAATAAAATGACCATGAATTTCTATTTTACACTAAGGAACAAATCTCTTCCAGATTGACTGAATTACATCTTTAAAAGCAGCTATGCAAAAAATATAGAAAATAAAGCTTAATGGGGTTCCATGTAGAATTAAAAAAAAAACATCCCCCCTCCACAGTAATCAATGTTATAATTAGCCTAGACCATATCAAATATATATAGCCTATATATATATTTATTTATTTTATGCAACACGCATGTTTAAACAACAAATAATAAAATCTGAACCAGCGCTTCTGCTCCTGTATTGAGAGATGTCAGTTTCAGTTTCAGTGGCCTTAATACATTGATTCACGGCTTTTTAAAATGTCACGAACTGTTTTGTGGTGGTTTTGAATGAAATATTGAAATATTTAAAGGGTTAGTTCACCCAAAAATGAAAATTCTGTCAGTATTTACTCACCCTCATGTTGTTCCAACCCCGTAAGACCTTCGTTCATCTTCGGAACACAAATTAAGATATTTAAGATATTAAAATCGCTCCTGCATACAGTCCATAGGCTTCTTGAGGGACTGGCTCTTGCTGTCCCCGAAAAGTCATTAAAGACATCGTTAAAATAGTCCAAGTGACTACAGGGGCTCAATCTTAAGTTTATCAAACGACGAGAACACTTTTGTGCGCAAAAAAACAACAAAAATAACGACTTTATTTCAACTATTTACTTCCTTCTCCATGAGCCTGTAGTCAGTTAGCGTAGTGTGATTGCGTAGAGCTACGTCACACGTAGGCTCACTATTGGCCGACGCTGGTCATGTGTGTGTAATGCGTGTGATGTACAATAACAGAAGCTTACGCTATTAAACTAGTAACCTGACTCGCGCAGAGGGAGAAATAAACGAATAGTTGAAATAAAGTCGTTATTTTTGTTGTTGTTTTTGCGAAAATGACAATTTGATCGTTTCGCCACAGCTTTTTTGTAGAGCGTGCGTGGTGCCGGCCGCATCCGAGGATGAACGACTTAAAACCAAATATGTCCGAGCTTACTGTGATCGTCCCAACTCTGTCATCACTATGTTAAGCCCGCCCGCCGACTCTATACACGATGTGATTGACCCTACCAGAGTTGGGGTTTTCCAGCTAAAATGTCTATGGGGAGTTGCTAGACCACACTTTGCTGCAAAATAATTTTTGCTGCCGCCAGTGTGCATCTAGATTTCTAGGCTAACCTCGACTGTCTTCATTGCCCTCTCAGAGACCTATAAAGTGAAATGTGGAATCTTTACATCATCTTTGCATTGTAGTCTATGGGGACTAATGTACCTTGACTGAGGTATAAGAGGTCAAATTCATCTTCGCCCTCCCATTGGGCCAGACACTGGCCTTTAGGTGTGTGGCCTCAATCTGAACCCCCATCTTCATGCCGACGAGGGCTTCATCCCGCCACAATGACACCTCAATTACATCTTACAGATCACATATTGCTGTAGTTAAATTACAGCAACCATGTAACCAGCAATGAGAACGGTTAATGCCACAATTACAAGAATAGGTTAACTACATGTTAGACTTACACTATGCACAGATTTTATATTTCTAATGGGGTGGGAGTTTGTGAGACATGTTATGGATGGGGATGGACAATATTATATCTATAGTCGGATTTGACTTAATGGTCTGACTCAAACAAAACACTTGTAAATTAATATAAATAATAAAGAGAGATGTATAATCGCATGGTGGCCAAAATTTGTTGAAATTGTTGCAAAAATCTTAATATCGTGCATCCCCAGTTCTAGAGAAGCATGTGTTTTGCATTGTGTACCGTCACAGTGGTGTAATTAGAGGAATTCAGCTTCCCGTTTCCACTGTCCCAGTCAAACACCTTGAGGTGTGTATGCTCCACCTCATCTCCAAGGTAGAGCTCACACAAGGCCTAATCCCTCCATAAGGTGATGTCCAGGAACTTCTGGCCACATCTAAGGGACAGGTCCAGAACGGGCACTTCCCTGGACCTATGCCATCCTCAGCACTTGTGTCTGCAGAATAATAGCCCAATGGTTACGTTGCGTTAGGGCTAAGTTAGTCTCGCGTAGCCAGACCTTCAGACTGACGGCTGAAGTTCTGGAATTCATAGCAGCTTTCTTTGGCCAAGGCCCGCCCATAAGGCCGTTTGACCGACATGTCAAACAACCAATTACAGTTCGTTTCGTTCAGTGTCACGTTTCGGGGCGTGGAAATGTCCCCACAACAACAGACCGGCGTGCAACAAGTCAGTCAGCAGTCACCGGAGGCGCTCGTTAACATCGCTCCGCGTTATTAAATTCACCAACGAACTCGCGCTCATGTCCATCTTATGTCCGCTTTGTCACACGGCCAGTTCAACCTCGTATAAATCAGGTTATGTGTGTAAATCACGTGCCCGCTCATGAGCGCTCACTCTTAACAGACACTCCCGGCGCTGCTCGTGCGTCACCGAATGTTCATAAAGCGCTCCCCGTTCACAGTAACCGGCTCGTCTCCAGCTGTAGCTGTTAGCGAGCCGCCGCACATTGAATACTCACATGATGAGTCAGGCTGCGAATGTAAGTTACATCCCCGCCCCAGCGCGCTCACGCCTACTAAATAAACGCCTCACCTCCGGCGCCGCGCACTCGCTACATTCCCTTTAGCCTTTAGTTTATCACATCTAGTGGATGCATAACGCAAACCCAGTCAAACCTTTGACTCTGCAGTGTCTTATGCGCCTTATAATCCAGTGTGCGCCCTATATATGAATACTGAATCGGCCAGCTACGATGTCAGCGTCTGTTGTTTCATGTTTGCCCTCAAACTTAACTTGATCTTCCATAATAGATAGGAGGGGACATACAACTACGTTTAGCTGATCTTGATTAATGCTCATTGTCACTAATATAAACACAACAGTTTTTAAGTTGGCTTGTGAAAGTTTGGAACAGAAAGTTTGAAGAAGTTTAAAGTAGTTTGAAGAAGTTTAAAGTAGTTTGAAGTTTAAATTAGTCTAAAGTTTAAATTAAGTTTAACGTTAGATAGATAGATAGATAGATAGAGTTAGAAAGAGATAGATAGATAGATAGATAGATAGATAGATAGATAGATAGATAGATAGATAGATAGATAGATTTTATTTTATCAGTGATATTTTAAAATGTTCATTTTAACTTTTAATAGACCTTATGTAGCCCCGCCCCTTTTCAGCGCTAATCTGTCTTTTGACTTCCTCTTGCATACATAGGTATGAATGAACTGCTCATAAAAAAAATCCGGGTCGACATTTGTTAAGACATCTACTTTACAATGATAAACATTACAATGCTCATGATAACTTTTGTTAACTCTACAATAAGTAAATCGACTTCACCAGCTAATTACTCCTTGACAACGTTGCCATAGAAATATACAGAGCGACCGCAAAAACGGAAGTTCAAAGACAATATTCTAAAGAAGACGGCGCCCATGTTTCTCTGGTGCATAATAAGGTCTAGCAACAACTAGTAATAATAAGGAAATTACACGGACGCGCGTTGTCACAGTAACCAGGTGAAGGTAATGAGGAAATTAAGTTGCTACATTTTGAGACACAATTGCTCCCTCTAAAATGGACAAAACGGCATATTGGACATGGTTAAACAATATCTACAACACAATCAAAATTAATCTATCATGACTCTGCACTATTGAGGTGAAATGTGAAGAAAAAAAGTGTTGCGTCATTACAGTTAAAGATGCTCACGTGACATGCACGATTACTTTTTTCAGCGTTTAGCATTACCACCAATCACAGAAGTCTCTACTGAGCTCATAATGCAATAACCAATCAGGTTAGTATAGACCATTTCACAAGATGTAAACAACACTGGTCCAGAAGCACTTCCTGTTTCAGTTTTTAACACTACATAAAAGCTGGGATAAAATACAACCAACAGAACATTTAAAACTGAATCAAAAAGTTAAACAAACATCTTTAAGATGTTTTCTTTACATGTGAAATAAAGAAAACAGTTACAAACTGAAACAGGAAGTGCTTCTGGACCAGTGTTGTTTACATCTTGTGAAATGGTCTATAGATCATAGACATATACACTAGACCTCAACTGGGGGTTCTAAGCATGCGTCAAAACCGCCGCCATCTTGGAACAGGGGTCTTGTCATAGGAAGTAGCTAGGTAACGCTGCTATCTCTGCCTTTACTTCGAATTCATTGATGGTGGCGGACTTTTGTGCAGCGTATGAAGTTCACGGATGAAATCTGAACTAGGAAGAATGTTTTACAAAAAATTTAAAAAAATTAAAAAAAAAAATTTCTTTCTGGAATCAATGATAAATACATGTCTGACCGTTGGAACAAACCAAAAAACAAGAAAAATCGCATTCATGATGATTTGTGATGATTTTATTTTCGTTAGACCTGTGTCTACTACATTGACGCTGATGCATTAAAGTGGAGGGGCTCCCCTGTTTCAAGATGGCGGCTCTATTGACGCATTCGTTCCAATGAACTGCCGTATCCAAGGTGAGGTCTAGTGTATATGTCTATGCAGGGCCGGCGCTAGCCATTTGGGTGCCCTAAGCACAAATGCTTGGTGGTGCCCCCTTAACAATCCCCCCCCCCCCCCAACCCACCCAAGGAATAACAACCATTCAGAATTTCTTAGTTAGGTTCTCTTTACTTCCAAAATAACTGCTGCAAATACATACATTTACATTAACAATGGCACCAAATATGAAAAGAAATAAATAATAAAAAGGTTAAAATTATAAATACCAAAAACCACCACAATTACTAAACACACATATTTGGAACTGGCTACAACTGCTGGTTGATGGTTCTTCCTCCTGGCCTTGAGTTGCTCCTTGCATGTATTTTAGCATTGACCCTGCATTCAGAAATACAAGACAAAATATTCAGGGATTGTACTGAATCAATAACCATCAAAAATATTGCACACATTAGTCTTTTATATAATATAAGCCTATGTGTCACTGGAACATTTAAAATTCAAAACTCTATTCTACCTTTAAAAGAGGTCTGATGAGGCACAATGTAATAATTCTGTACATAATTTGTAGGGCTGGGAAAAGATGAATCGCGATTAATCGCATCCAAAATAAAAGTTTGTGTCTACATTAATGATATAGGCCTATGTGTGTGTACTCACTGTGTATAATTATTTTGTATATGTATTTAAGAAATATTTGTTATTTATATATAAAATATTTTAATTTATATATATATATATATATATATATATATATATATATATATATATAATATAAATTATCTATAAATATATACAGTATATACATGCAAATATTTCTTAAATATATATGTGCATATGTGTGTATATTATATATACAAAATAATTATACACAGTACTCATGTAGAAACTTTTATTTTGGATGTGATTACGCTTTTCCCAGCCCTAATAATTTGACAACTCCATATGAAAATATACAAACAGTGAGATTGTGTTTTTTTTTTTCTAATTGCAGTTTCACCAATAGATGTCGCCCTTGGGCCTTTGACCGCATTATCCGATAGAACAACAACGAAAAAAACATATCTAAGCAATCTTCCTTTTCTTCTCAAACAAACGAACTGCATCTTAAACAGCCCAAGTAAAAAAAAAAATCCCAAGGAGAAACCCCCGGACCCCCGTTAAAATAAAAAATTCTACATGCAGGGCAAAGCCCTGGATCATTTGCACAACTAGCGACGCCCCTCTGGACATGCATACACGAAGCAAGGGTGCCTACAAAACTAACACTTTTATTTAAAACATTGTCTTACCTGCAAACGAGTATCATCCCACTGTCTCTTCTTTTTCCTTTTTTCCGCCCCCGACTCTTTCGAGGCCATGTCTGATGTCGATCAGGTGTCTGCCAAATTTGACACTGATTGAGGAACAGACCACTGCGAGGTGGGGAAGGGGGGGCACCAGAGGGAGAGTGGCACAGGAGATTCACCTTTTTCTCCACTAATTTGGTCTAGGCCTATATTACTTTTGTATTGCTGTTGTATATTAACATGCTTTAGACATATTGTATTTGTTATTTATACTAGTAGCCTATTGTGATGATTTTTCACCACCCAGATTTTTTGGTGCCCCCCCAAGCACTTGGTGCCCTACGCGCAGTGCGTGATGTGCGTGTGCGGAGCGCCGGCCCTGTGTCTATGAGTATAGATTAGTTACCGATGAAGAAAGGTAATGCTAATTCGCGGGAGTTCCTCGTTCAACACCTCAGTCAGATTGCGAATTCTGTCGGGGAAAAGTGCAGATACGATGTAAGAAAGATTTTGATTTATAATTTTGTTCCCTATCGAGGGAACTCAACACTGCGTCGATAAAATCGACTCTTTGGGGACGCTCCCTAAGCGTGCGCCTCTGAAGTATGAATGAAACTAATCCAATCCTGATTGGTGTTGCGTCGTGACGTAACATGTGACGGCATACCCGGAAGTATAAAAGTGACGCTGTCACAACACACACTAGCTTTTCGCTCTTCAGCAAGCGCTTTATGTTGAAACTGTCTGTCTTATTTGGTGTTGTTTGTCTTATTATTGAAAGAAAGTATGGCCAGTGAACAATTCAAGAGGTGTGTGCATCCCTGCCCTCGTTTCATCACGGGTGGGGACGCACACTCTCTATGTGTGTATTGTTTGGGAGTGCAGCACGCACGGGCAGCTCTCGAGGGGGCTGCTTGTGAAATGTGTGAGGCTTTGCCTATTAGAGTGCTGCGCTCCCGGCTGGCGTGCTTTGACGAGCACGGTCAGGCTCGCGTTCCCCAGGGTTCCGGTCCCGCATATGTCGAGGCGATGCGGCGACTGAGATCCTGGGGTTCGCAGCGGGATCTGGCGGAGGAGAGTGAGAATGCTGAGGCATTTTCTCGCTCGCCATCGGCTGGTCCCGCAGCCTCTGAGAGTGGTGTGGGAGCCCGCGCTGCGGTTTCTCCTACCCGCGATCAGGTCCCGGTGCTTGAGCTGTCTACTTCTGAGGAAGGGGACGTGCTCAGCATCGATGCGGACGACCGTGATCTCAGCACGCCATCACGCGGCCTGGGTTATGAGGAGCTGGTGGAGGTTGTGACACGCGCTGTGGCCAGACTAAACATCAGCTGGCCACAACATGAGCAGGAAACGCAAGTCGCCAGTAAAATGGACGAGCGTTACCTGCAGCGCAGGTCACAGCCTCACCGCCGGGGTCTGCCGTTTTTCCCTGATCTCCATAAAGAGATCTCGAGAACGTGGGAAAGACCGCATTCGTCCCGTATTTCGAGTCCCAATGTAATAGATTACAGCAATGTTATGGGGGCTCGAGATATGGGATATGGGAAGATGCCGAAGGTGGAGGAGGCTTTAGCGAGCTATCTCTCTCCCGAATCGGCGTCTTCCCTAAAGACCCCGGTGTTGCCTAGTAAGCCCTGCAGAGAGACATCTGCATTGGTGGGCAGGGCTTACATGGCGGCGGGTCGGGCTGGTTCGTGTCTGCACTCAATGGCGATTTTGCAGGCATACCAGGCCGACCTCCTGAAAGATTTGGATGAGGGGGAGGGGCCTACTCCTGAAGATGTCGCGGAGTTGAGGAAGGCCGCAGATTTGTCTCTCCGGGCCACTAGGGAAGCGGCCAGCGCTATTGGCCGCTCTATGGCGGCCATGGTGGCCACGGAGAGGCATCTGTGGCTGAACTTATCCGGTATTAAAGAAAAGGATAGGTCCTTCCTGCTGGATGCGCCGCTTTCGGCTTCTGGCCTGTTCGGCGACGCCGTTAATTCGGTTGTCGACAGGTTTCAGGAGTCGAGAAAACAATCTGCGGCGTTCCAGCAGTACCTCCCCCGGAAAGCGAAGGCCAAATCTAGTAGGGGGGGGCAAAGCAATCAGCCCCAGCCATCAGCCAGCTCCTCCCACAGGGCAGAGCAGAAGGAGAGCGTTTCCTCTAGAGCCCCCCCTCCGGGGTCTTGGCAACAGAGGAAACGCTCCCAAAAACCGAAGTCCTCCAGCCAGAGGGGCGACCTGAGGGACGTCATTCAGGCTAAGAGGACTTCGGAAAAGAGGTCCTAGCCAAGGCAGGACTTCAGAGGGCTGCCCCCTCCGCAGTGAGACAACCGAGGTTGTTCTCACAACGGGGCCCTCTAGGAAAAGATGCAGGTCCGCCGTTAACAGCGCTTCGGGCCGCATCAATTTCCAGCGAAAAGACACCAGAGGCCAGCCTCGAGAGGCTGGTACCCTTAGCAGATTTTGTAGAGGGATGGTATCATCCTCCCAACATATCTCCATGGGTCCTGCAGATAATACGAGTTGGGTACAGACTGCAGTTCGCGCACCGCCCCCCCAAGTTCTCTGGGGTGGTGCTCACTGCGGTGGTCCCAGAGCAGGCTCAGGTGTTGGAACAAGAAGTACAGACTCTGCTGTCGAAAGGAGCCATAGAACGTGTTCTTCCGGTAGACAGGGAGTCCGGGTTTTACAGCCGGTACTTTATAGTTCCAAAGAAGGATGGGGGGTTAAGGCCAATTTTGGATCTCAGGGTGTTGAACCGGTCTCTGAGAAGGTTCAAATTCAGAATGTTGACCATTCCAACAATCGTGAGTCAAATCAGATCCGAGGACTGGTTTGTCACGATAGATCTGAAAGACGCCTATTTTCACATCTCCATCCTTCCTTGTCACAGGAGGTACCTAAGGTTCGCTTTCGGGGGCGAAGCATACCAATATCGGGTTCTTCCGTTCGGCCTAGCACTCTCTCCCCGCACATTTACCAAGTGTATGGACGTGGCCCTTGCTCCACTGAGACTTCAGGGGATTCGCGTATTGAATTATCTCGACGACTGGCTTATTTTGGCCCAGTCTCGGGAGATGGCAGTTCGGCATCGAGATGTCGTTCTTGGCCATATTCAAAAATTGGGGTTAAGACTCAATTTGAAGAAGAGTGTGCTAGAACCGTCCCAGGGCACGACCTTTTTGGGAGTCGTGTGGAACTCGGTTACAATGCAGGCACGTATGTCTCCCGCACGTATCGAGTCAATTCTGGCGATGGTGTCCAGGGTGAGGCTAGGTCAGGCCGTCACTGTGAAACACTTTCAAAGGATGCTGGGCCTCATGGCAGCGGCATCCAACATTATTCCTCTGGGCCTCCTTCACATGAGGCCCCTCCAGTGGTGGTTGAAGACCAAGGGGTTCTCACCCAAAGGAAATCCGTTCCGTATGATCAGAGTAACGCGCAAGTGCCTTCAGTCTCTGCAAATATGGAAGAAGCTTTGGTTCCTATCCCAAGGGCCAGTGTTGGGGGTGTCATGTCGCCGGGAAACCGTTTCGACAGACGCCTCCCTTACGGGCTGGGGCGCGGTCATGGACGGCCGCTTTACCAGGGGTCTGTGGCAGGACCATCATCGCACTTGGCATATAAATTGCCTGGAGATGATGGCGGTATTCAAGGCTTTGAGGAGCTTCCTCCCAGACATCGAGGGTCGCCACGTCCTTATACGGACAGACAATACGTCAGTGGTGGCCTATCTGAACCGACAGGGGGGACTCAGATCGCGCCCTCTGTGCAAACTGGCGCATCAGATTATCCTTTGGTCCCAGGGAAAGATATTGTCAATAAGGGCAATGTATATCCCAGGGGTTCAGAATCGGGGAGCAGACATCCTGTCGAGGCAGGGGCTGAGGCCCGGGGAATGGAGACTTCATCCGGATGTGGTGAAGTCGATATGGGAGAGGTTCGGACCGATGGAAGTGGATCTGTTTGCGTCTCGAGAGACGTCCCACTGTCCACTTTGGTTCTCCCTCTCACATCCAGCCCCACTGGGGTTGGATGCCATGGTACAGGCTTGGCCGAGGCTTCGCCTGTATGCTTTCCCCCCGATCGCTCTGCTCCCAGGGGTCCTGGAGAGGGTCCGTCAAGAGGGCATCAGTCTACTTCTGGTTGCCCCGAGATGGCCGACACGAGTATGGTTCTCGGATATAATATCACTCCTCATAGCTCCGCCATGGCCGATTCCTCTGAGGAGGGATCTATTGTCTCAGGCGGAGGGCACAATCTTCCACCCTCGCCCAGAGTTGTGGAAGCTGTGGGTCTGGCCTCTGAGGGGGTTCAGTACCTAAATGCTGGCTTATCAGCTGAGGTGGTTGAAACCATACTTAGCTCTAGGGCCCCATCTACCAGGAGATTATATGGCCTCAAGTGGAAGGTGTTTCACACTTGGTGTGGAGAACGAAGGTTGGATCCAGTAAACTGCCCAGTGGCTTCAGTTCTGGAATTCCTTCAGGATCGTTTCTCTGCGGGTCTCTCCCCGTCCACTCTTAAGGTGTACGTGGCTGCCGTTTCGGCTTTCCACGCGCCAGTAGATGGTGGACCTCTGGGGAGGCACCAGTTGGTCATTAGGTTTCTCCGTGGTGCTTGGAGGATGAGGCCGGCGATCAGGTCCAGGGTGCCTGCCTGGGATCTGGCAATAGTTCTGGAAGGGTTGTCCCTCGCTCCCTTCGAACCTTTAGAGTCGGCTTCGCCTAAGGACTTAACGTTGAAAATGGTCTTTCTCTTAGCGATTACCTCTCTTAAGAGGGTGGGAGATCTCCAGGCCCTGGCGGTAACGCCAGCTTGCTTGGAGTTTGCCCCTGGCAAAGTAAAGGCCTTTTTGCACCCGAGTCCGGGCTACGTGCCTAAAGTTCCTTCGAGTACGGCTCGCTCTGTAGTCCTTCAGGCATTCCATCCTCCACCTCATGTGTCGGCGGGAGAAGAGAGGCTTCACTTGCTCTGCCCCGTCAGAGCTTTGAGTGTATACTTGGAAAAGTCTGCTTCTTGGAGAAGATCTGACCAGTTGTTAGTATGCTTTGGGTCACCTAAGAGGGGGCTCCCGGCGACCAAACAAACTATAAGTAACTGGATTGTCCAGGCTATTACTGAGGCTTACAAGGTGCGTGGGGTTCCTTCACCTTTGGCCTTAAGGGCTCACTCGACTAGAGGCATGGCTTCCTCTAGGGCCCTTCTGTCGGGAGTACCTCTGCAGGAGATTTGTGAGGCAGCCGGCTGGGCTACCCCGCATACTTTCATCAGGTTTTACAGTCTCAGCCTTCCCAGTACGCCCGGTGCACACGTACTCGGCCCTTGCTGAGTGCCTAATCAGTTTCACTCTGGGGCGGGTCTGTTCGGTGCGTGGCCTAGTGGGTACTCGTTCCCCAAAGAGTCGATTTTATCGACGCAGTGTTGAGTTCCCTCGATAGGGAACGTCTCGGGTTATGACTATAACCCTTGTTCCCTGAGAAGGGAACGAGACACTGCGTCGTGTTGCCACGCCCCCTTTTCAGACCCTTGAGCGTCTTGCTTCATCGCGAGGCTAGTGTGTGTTGTGACAGCGTCACTTTTATACTTCCGGGTATGCCGTCACATGTTACGTCACGACGCAACACCAATCAGGATTGGATTAGTTTCATTCATACTTCAGAGGCGCACGCTTAGGGAGCGTCCCCAAAGAGTCGATTTTATCGACGCAGTGTCTCGTTCCCTTCTCAGGGAACAAGGGTTATAGTCATAACCCGAGACGTTTTTCATGCTACTAAAATAATAATGTCTTGATTTTCTTATGCATAAAAGCAATTAACTACTTCATAAACGGTTCTTGACTGTGCGACACACAAAAAACGTTTACTATATGATTGTAATGACTTTTAATAATTTTATCACGAACAATGTTCGACAATAATGAATGATGCTTTTCACTTACAAGTTAAAACGTTGTTTTGAAAATAGCTTCAATCTTTTGGGGAATGCTGTCTGCTAGATGTGTCAATTCTTACATTTAATTAATTAATTAAAACAAATACAGGATTTGGTCTGAGATGGGCTCTGAAAGAAAATTTTTATTTTCTGAATTAAATTCATGATTGTGAATTTTATGTGTGTTTTATGAAGTTACGAAGAAACGACAATAAATTGAATTACAATAAAAAGACACAATAGAGCGGAAGAAATAAGTGTAGAAATTAAAATGTGCAATGCTAAGGAAAAACAGTTACAGCATCTGAAATAGCATTATTTAATGCAGCTCACACGGAATGAGTAATGACTTAATAAGTAAAGGACTTTTTTCATGCTTCGATTTAAACATGAAATGTTTAATACTTTACTTTTGAAATAATTTCAAATTTAACTTAAAATTTAAATGTTATTTTAAAACCGCCACTAGGTGGCAGCAATTCACTTTTATTGAGTGAGTCATTGAGAATCAACCGGTGCTTTTAAAACTCGTGTTTTTGGTATGGGTCTGTGTAATTTATGCAGTTTTATTAAACATGTATGTAATTTTACTCCTAAATTGAAAAAACCCGATTCTAAAACTCTTGAGGGAACCTGAGGGGATTTTAATTTCATACCTGTTACCATGTTGTCCTGAGTCGGGAAACACTGGATCACGATGTGATTAAAAGTGCAAGCTTCACTTTTTTACAATCAGGATAGGATTAATATTTGACAGGGACTACATTCTGTTACATGTATGACAAATGTATGACTTTGTTGATAGATCTCAATTAATGTATTTTGCATTATATTTGTGTAATTTCACACTTGTTATAAGATTTTAACTTTTTTGTTTCAATTCTCCCACAGTGTTGCATTCAAATGGGTGACAAAGGTCCACGAATTTCTCGATCATTATATTGTATCACAACAGGTAAGCAAAACAGTGTTACTATTCTGCAGGTAATTAGAGGGTATGCATTATTGTCAAAAATATACGGATGATAGACAAGACAACACTTTGAAACGTGAAATTATATTTTATTTTCAAACAAACTACAGAACAATAAACTAAACTAAACTAAACAATAACAATTAAATAATTTTCCCCAGAACACAAACACTTTAAATAAATGTAGAAAAATGGTTGAGGGAGCAGGCTATTCTCCAGGCTATTCTGAGCTCTCCCTCTCGCGGATCTGCAAGACCCGTCTATTAAGGTGCTTCAGCACAAGTTTCATAGGTAATCTTTTAATTAGGTCGTCTGGGTTGCCAGAAAAGACTGTGGATGGTACAATGAACACTTCCGATTTACTGCTGAGGAAGTGGCAGGTCTCATTTACGTCAGTGACACCAATGATTTCTGCCTCTGTTTCCTCAACCTGGGCCTCAGGTATCTGTGGAAAGAAATCAATGTGGGAAATGTCAGTGTATTAGTACTAAAAACACCTCAATGTAAGTATTTCTTTTTGTACAATTTTGCTTTTCTGTATATTAAATTCTTGTTTATTGACCTGTTGTATTAGAAAACACACTTGCAATTCTAGCCTATTATCAGATACAGTCATGCTGATATTCTGAACAGTTTGCTTTTGTTGCTTTTGTTCATGTGATATTTATTAATTGAAATGTAGGTTTACATCTCCAAAAACGTTTCCTCTTTTTCAGTGTAAACTATGGCAGCAGTTGTGCATTATGTACCTGTACAGACGTGTAGGCTGAGGAGTGGAATTTCCCCTGGCCATTCTTAAAAATGCAGGGGCGAAGGTGTGTGAGCACCACCTCGTCACCCACGCAGAGGTCCGTCAGTGCCTCGTCTCTCCACAGCGACACGTCAAAGGACTTGCCTCCAGACTGGAGCCGCATGTCCAGAATGGGGACATTTGTCCTGGTCATCCTCACGCCACGCAACTGGAAATATTAAAGTGAGAGAATCATAAGCCAAGTCAAGCCAGTCCCTAGCAACCAAACAGAGTACCCTAGCAACCATTTTTTAACAGCTGTATCTCAGCATCAGAACATTGTATCGCGATGGAGGTTGGGTCTTTTGACTAATGCTAGCACACAGGACTTTGAATATGCTAAACATGCTAGCTGTGAATAGCTAAATGCTAATATGGATACTTTATAGTAACCATATGTGAACACTGCCAACCAAGAAGCAATACCATAGCAACCACCCAGGACACCCTAGCAACCACCTAGCAACACCATAGCAACCACCCAGAATACCCTAGCAACACCATAGCAACCATCCAGAACACCTTAGCAACTACCTAGCAACACCCTAGCAACCACCAGATCACCCTAGCAACTGCCTAGCAACACCATAGCAACCACCCAGAACACCCTAGCAACTGCCTAGCAACACCCTAGCAACCACCAAGAACACCCTAGCAACTGCCTAACAACACCATAGCAACCACCCAGAACACCCTAGCAACCGCCTAGCAACACCATAGCAACCACCAGAACACCCTAGCAACCGCCTAGCAACACCATAGCAACCACCCAGAACACCCTAGCAACTGCCTAGCAACACCCTAGCAACCACCAAGAACACCCTAACAACCACCTAGCAACACCATAGCAACCACCCAGAATACCCTAGCATCTATCTATCTATCTAACTCTATCTGTCTCTTTCTAACTCTATCTATCTATCCATCCATCCATCCATCCATCCATCCATCCTTAAACCTCTGAGACCTAAGGGTATTTTTACAATAAATTTTCCGTCTGGTGTCATTTACTAAAAAAGCTTGTAAAATATCAACCCTTTGGTGCACAGACAATTGACACACCTCTTTTTTTTCAGGACAAATTGAACTTTCAGCATATTTGTGTTACATTGATGTCACCTGAATGTAAAATAAGTTATGGGACCATAAAGACAAATGAAAAAATAAATCGGAAATGGAATCACTCAATTATTTATTGAAATCACACACAAATAAATAAAAGCTAAGCAATTTTCCTCTGGAAAATAGTTTGTTCATGTCTTTGGAGTCCTGGAGCACAGGAATAAACATTATAACTTGTACAGAACAAAAAATATTGACATTTTTCCAAAAGAAGTCCAGGCGTTTGGGGCCTCATGAAATTCACTGGTGCCAAGCCTCAAAACAGTTCCTATCAGCAATCACACAGAGGGCCACATCACAGGTTTTGCATTTCTATTTTATTTATTCTTTTATTTATTATGTTCTTTTTATTCTTTTATAATACATTTATACTACTATAATACTTTTTTACAGTAAATAAATAAATGGCACTTCAGCTGGGTCTATCCTGGTAATCTAGTTCCTCATCTGTCAAAAAGCTCTGTTCTCCTGAAAATCCTTCATCCTGCAATGCACCAAAATAGACCAGCGCTTTATTTACGTCCATTTCGCTGTGTTTCTCTGTGAATCGCGCGTCTCCGTGAGTCTCTCTATCTCTCTACACTATATCAGCGCTTGGTTCATGCGTAATGACGCACACCAATGTTTACAACGGATCAGCCTGTAATTGGTCAAAAACCATCACGTGAAAACATCACGTGATATCCAGGATGTCCGCTAGCATCAAGCTAGCGGCAAAAATGACCGAATATTTATGAATTATGGGCTTCAAGATTATCAAAGTTTGACATAAAGCGTTTGGATTTATTGCTGAAAACCTCTGAAAGGAAGCACAAGTTCCAGGCTGGATAGAAAACCTTCTGTAAAGGCTAGAAAGACCCGAAAGACACCCCCGTGATGGCTAGCTCGTTAGCTTTCTGCTGGAAAAAACGGTAAGAAAATCGATAAATCTGTCATCGAGTTATGTAAACATTTATCGGAGGTGACGTGTGGCATCGTCGACGACGCCGTCGGGCTCAGGGGGTTAAACTAAGTTAAACTTAATTTAAACTTCAAACTACTTTAAAATTCTTCAAACTACTTTAAACTTCTTCAAACTTTCTGTTACAAACTTTGACAAGCCAACTTTAAGTTTGTCTCGACAAACTTTTTAATCTAGTTATTAGTGGTGCTTGCAAAGCAACACTATTGTTATCCTCCATACTTATTAGTGTGAATGCTTCAAGCATTCACACTCTTGAAATCCAAATCTTTCTTCTTATTATTATTATTCCGTACTACTACTTTGTGCTACACACAAAGTATGTACTCTGTGTGTAGAGTACATACTTTGTGTACTTTCCTCTCTACTTTGTGCTTCAAAAACCATTCAAGTATCAAAATGTGCAGCTTTTCTAAGACGTGTGCTATTACTTTTCTTTTTTATAACCATATAATTTTTAAATTATTAAACTTTTTGTGCATATTTTTTAACATGGAAGTCAATGGAGAATTCTTCAAATTCTGTTTTATGCTCCTTCTGCTTTCAAAGCCTACAACTTCTGCATACTTTCAGCTATTTCTGTCATTTAAACTTTAAAATGTTGAGAAATTTGTAAGCTATTAAAGTTGTATTCAACTTTTTGATATCTATTATACTTTTTTCACAATCTCTACTTTAGTCTCATGATGTTTTTCAAGCCGTTTCTGAAATTATAATGGGAGCGGATGAGAGAGACTGTTCAGAGCTAGAGCACGTGATGTCATAAGCTAGAGTGAGCCAGCTTGAAAACTAATGCTAAAAAATAATTTTTAAATTGCTGGCCTGGCCACAATTTTCACTCTTTGGGCATGAAATTATACTTGAAACGTAGGTATTTTTGTTGTGGTTCCTCTCATGTGTTTAGTAAATCCCTGGGACTAATAGTTTTTTCTCTGTGTCCTTCCAAAGCACAAGAGTGACAGACAATCCTCCACTGGCAGCAATTATAAATTCAGGTCAAACTTTTGTGATCAGAGCATTACGAACCACTTTTTTAACTTGCCAAAGTGGTCCCTTTTTTCAACTCTATCCACACAAAAAATACATCACATCGTTCACAAAGGCCTTGTCTCGCTCACGGTCAGGTCATTTTGCCGATACAACCTATAGTTTTGTCTCTATTGAGGTTTGTTCAAGGCCAAGTATCAGCGATTTTGGCCTCTGTCTAAATAGGAAAGCTGATTGCACAGGTGATGCTGATTAGCAAAGATCAAAGGGAGACACATAATTGGTCCTGTGTTCTGATTGGTGGACAGTCACTCAGCTCTTTTCCTAAGGCTACAAAAGTTTTTGTTGCATTTATGCTTCTACTGCTCTTGTTTGATATCCATCTATCTATCTGTCTATCTGTCTATCTGTCTATCTATCTATCTATCTATCTATCTATCTATCTATCTATCTATCTATCTATCTATCTATCTATGCCCCTGTCTTTCTCTACCTTTCTTTTTTGTACTCCTTTTCTTCTCTACCTCTGTCTCTTTCTCTACCCCTTTTATTTCTTTACCTCTGTCTACTTCTCTACCTCTCTTTACCTCTCTAAATAAACTTCTAGTTTTCTACAATTTTTGGATCTTTTTTGCATTTCAGCATATTAAATGCATTTGAATTAAGCATATTTTTCTATCTATCTATCTATCTATCTATCTATCTATCTATCTATCTATCTATCTATCTATCTATCTATCTATCTATCTATCTATCTATCTATCTATCTATCTATCTATCCTGCCCTCCCTACCTCATCCCTTGTTCTCCTTTCTTCCTTTTTCCACTTATCTATCTATCTATCTATCTATCTATCTATCTATCTATCTATCTATCTATCTTTCTTTCTTTCTTTCTTTCTTTCTACCTAATTCATCTTTCTTTCTTTCTTTTTTCTTTCTTTCTATCCCCTGTCTTTCTCTACCTTTCTTTTTTGTACTCCTTTACTTCTCTACCTCTGTCTCTTTCTCTACCCCTTTATTTCTTTACTTCTGTGTCCACTTCTCTACCTCTCTTTACCTCTCTCAGCTTCTTAATCCCTTCTCCTCTGCTTCCCACCTTTTGTCTTCTCCTCCCTCTCGTGCTCTCTCGTCTCCTCCACCACTTCTGCTCTTTACTCCCACTCTCTTCTCCTCCTGCCCTCCCTACCTCATCCCTTGTTCTCCTTTCTTCCTTTTCTCTGCAGTAACATCTCTCTTTATCCATCTATCTATCTCTCGATCCACCCACCTCTCTCTATCTCCCTCTCTATCCATCCATCTGCCCTTCTCTCTCCCTATACAATATCTCTGTCTTGCTATCTATCTATATCTCTCTTTTTTCTCTTCCTCTCTCCTTTTCTCTACTCCTTTACTTCTCTCAGTCTCCTTGACTACTTCTACTGCTAGTAGGCGCTCAACGGATTGAGATGATGTAAATAAGTCAGTTTGATTGAAAGACCCAAAAACAGAGACACAAGCACCCACACACAAACAACAGACACACCCATTTCCACCTTCCACACATACACACAAATTACAAAATAAAAACCCCATGTATTACAGTTTTTCTGAATTGATACAGCACTAAACGGCATTCTCTGAACAAACTTCTCAATAGTCTAAACCAATTTGTTGAATAACTAAAAAATAAAGTAAATAAATAAAAATAAATATTAAAATGTAATAATAATTTATTAATAATTTAATATTAAATATAAAATTAAATAAATGTTGCAGGACTAATTAGCTTTTGAAATGGATTTACTTAATGTAAAATTAACGAAAATTATCATGAGGATTGTAATGTTTAAAGTAGAGGTCTTAACAAATGTCAGTAGACCGGGAAGATTTTAAAACGAGCCGTTCATTCATAAATAGGCAAGCAAGATCACTGTGAAAATACAGACCGGAAGACAAAAGAGAGCGCCGCGCTGACAGGGGGTGGGGCTACATGGTCTATGTACTATATCAACGCATTCTCATCCTTTAACGTCATATAGAACGCTATATGACAAAACGCCGCTATACTACGCACATGGCACCCGTTATCGTTAATATAACACGTGCTGTGAGGGCTAAGTTTAGGTGTGGGGTAGGGTGTGCGTGTCATATTCACGCTAAAGGATTTATAACGTCTTGGGTTCGCGTGTTATATTAACGATAAAGGGTGCCATGTGCGTAGTATAGCGCCGTTTTGTCATATAGCGTTCTATATGACCTCGCTCCCCTGAAGCTTTCCATGGTCCTGACATGCGTCTATCGAAAAGTAGCTGACCTCAATCATATAAATTCAATTTTAACCTATCTGCTCCAAAGTCGCAGTTATCAGCTGTACGGTCTCTCTCCCGACCTGTAGCTAGCCTACCTTTTTCGGAGAGCTAAACAACAAGATAATATTGAATAGTTAATAGTTAGGAAATAATAAGTATGTATTCATTTCATTAATAATCACTGACATAACCACTTTATGAACATTTTCTGAACTCAAAATAATTAAGTGACGTCTATCACCTCTGCCTCCACGTTAAGAATCCCCTCGGCTTTGGTGCATTGGCACAGGGGGATAAGCTGGGACGTCGAACAGAGGAGTTTTTCTCCGTCCGTCCGAAGCGCCTGGGACACATTGAGAGGGGCTGATTGTGCCCGCCGTGGTGATTGTATCATGAAATGATTTACTTGGATCGAATCACGAGGATTTTAGCTTTGAGCGGGCGGGCCGTTGAAATGAGAGATAACTCCCAATAAAAGTCAACATTTAAACGGTAGCCTAAATATGGATTTTTTTTTAATTAATGTAATTGTCACGGTTCATGAATCCACTGTCTCATTCTGATGTTTGTGTGTGTGTGTATGTGTGGGCGTGGTTACTAATTCCATTGATTGTCAGCACCAGCTGCGATTCATCACCGCTTCCTATATAATGTCAGTAATTTCAGTCTCATGTTGTCAGATCGTTGTGGCTTCCCCGGTGTTGTGTCCTGTTCCTGTGTGGCTACAGTCTTCTCCTCGTGTGGATTTCCTGTCTCCGTGATCGTCGTCGTCTTTACGTCTTCACGGTTGGATTGTTTATTGTTCCTGGTTCCTGTCACTGAGCACGCCGATCATCATCACATCTCTCCGGGTTGCCCATCAACGTCCCTGTGTCTCACCTCCACCTGAGTGTTTGTTCCCCGATCTGTGTGTCACCTGACCAACTTGAATAAACAGTTTTACTTGCTATTGTTTCCTACTGTTTCATAACAGAACGATCTGACCAATCATGGAAGCAGCAGGTTCGAAGCTGAATGATTTCATCGCACACAGCATCTCTAGAATGGATCATCAAGGAGAAGAGATTGCGAACACAGGTCGTGCGGTTCAGGCACTCGTGACACAGGTGTCCGAGCTCACCCAGCAGCTTCAACTTCTACGCGGTCCCACTGCGCCGCCCACACCGCCCGTTCAACCCCCACCGGTACCGCATGAGAGTCAACCGGAGCCCCGTCTTCCCACGCTTGAGGGCTATTCTGGTGAGCCTGAATATTGCAGAGCTTTTCTCACGAGATGTTCCATGCACTTTGCTTTGCAGCCACGGACATTTCATAATGAACAGTCTAAAGTAGCGTTTGTGTTGACTCTCCTATCGGGGAAGGCGGCACTCTGGGGAACGGCGGTGTGGGAGAACCAGGACAGTTGTTGCGACTCGTTCCAGGCACTCTCCGAGGAGATAAAGAGAGTATTCGATCGTGCGGTGGCGGGTAAGGAGGCAGCCAGATTACTCGCGGATCTACGCCAAGGGGATGGCTCGGTGTCGGATTACTCTATTCGTTTTCGCACCCTGGCTGCAGAGTGCAAATGGAACGAGGAGGCGCAGTGGGACATGTTCCTGCATGGGCTGGCTGACCGCGTTCAAAGAGAAATATATATCTTGGACCTTCCTAAGACTTTTAATGGTCTGGTGGAATTGGCGATGAAGGTCGACTCACGCTTAAATCGCGTGAATTCTCGTGCACGCTCTAATCGACCACAACAGTACTTTGAAGAACCACGAGGTGGCGACGGGAGCGCGGTCAGCCCAGTTTTCGACCACGAGCCCATGCAGATTGGAAGAGCTCGGCTTTCCCGGGAGGAGAGGGAAAGGCGGAGGTCCCAGGGACTCTGCCTGTACTGTGGTAAGGCTGGCCATTTCCTCCACTCTTGTCCAGTAAAAGAGCAAGCCCGATAGTAAGTATGAGGCTACTATCGGGTGGGATCTCCGTCGAGAAGACCTCATCTACATCATCAACCCTCCTCCCGGTAAGACTGAGATGGGCAACATCCACGCACCCCACTCAAGCACTTCTGGATTCGGGAGCAGAGGGTAATTTCATGGACTACAGTCTTGCAGTTAAACTTCAGATTCCCATCACTGCCCTTAAACATGCTATTTCTGTCAACGCACCCAACGGACAGGAACTTCCCAGGATTTCTCACTCTACTGAACACATCACACTCGTCACATCTGGCAATCATACTGAAAGGATTTCGTTTCTACTCATGGACTCACCTCTGACACCTGTGGTTTTAGGGCACCCATGGCTCTCTAAACACAACCCCCGTATCGACTGGCACAACAATTCCATTTCCTCCTGGAGTAACCACTGTCATGAGTCATGTTTGTTGTCTGCCTGTTCGTCTGTGTCCGATTCTTTGTTTCAGAACAAGGCAATGGATTTATCTAACATGCCCGCAGAGTACCTAGACCTGAAGGAGGTGTTCAGTAAGTCAAGAGCTGCTTCTCTTCCTCCGCATCGTCCCTATGACTGTGCTATAGATTTACTGCCAGGTAAGTCTCCGTCTAAGGGCAAACTTTACTCTGTTTCCATTCCTGAGAGGGAGGCTATGGAGAAATATATTTCTGATTCCCTCGGCTCTGGGTTCATTCAACCTTCCTCTTCTCCTGCGGGGGCGGGGTTCTTTTTTGTTGGAAAGAAGGATGGATCTTTGCGACCTTGCATTGATTACCGAGAGCTGAACAACATCACGGTAAAGAATAGGTATCCTTTGCCGTTGATGTCTTCAGCTTTTGAGAGGTTACAGGGAGCATCCATTTTCACAAAATTGGACTTGCGTAACGCTTATCATTTGGTTCGCATTAGGAAGGGGGATGAATGGAAAACTGCTTTTAATACCCCTAGGGGGCACTTTGAATATTTGGTTATGCCATTCGGTCTGTCCAACTCCCCAGCGGTTTTCCAAGCACTCGTTAATGACGTGTTGAGAGACATGGTCGATCAGTTCATATTTGTCTACCTGGATGATATATTGATTTTTTCTTCGTCTCTCCAGGAACATGTTCAACATGTCAGACGAGTGCTTCAGAGGTTGTTAGAGAATGGGCTTTTTGTCAAGGCGGAGAAATGCGATTTTCATGCACAGTCTGTTTCCTTCCTAGGGTATATCGTCTCTTCTGAGGGAATGCGCATGGATCCTGACAAGGTTAAGGCAGTGATGGATTGGCCAAGCCCGGATTCCCGTAAGGCCCTACAGCGGTTTCTGGGGTTCGCCAATTTCTATCGGCGTTTCATTCGCAATTACAGCCAACTAGCCGCGCCTCTGACCGCTTTGACCTCCCCCAGAACTGCGTTCAGGTGGTCAGATACTGCCGAGGCGGTATTTGCCAACCTCAAGAGTCGTTTTATTTCGGCTCCCATTCTTGTCACCCCTGATTCTACACGTCAGTTCGTGGTGGAGGTCGACGCGTCAGAGGTGGGGGTAGGTGCAGTTCTTTCCAAACGCACTTCCTCAGACGACAGGATGCACCCATGCGCGTTTTTTTCCCATCGTTTATCACCTGCCGAACGTAACTATGACATTGGTAACAGAGAGTTGTTGGCAGTCAAGTTGGCGCTGGAGGAGTGGCGACATTGGTTAGAGGGTTCAGGGGTTCCCTTTATCGTTTGGACCGATCACAAGAACCTTGAATATATTAGATCTGCCAAAAGACTTAACTCCAGGCAGGCTTGGTGGGCACTTTTTTTCGGACGTTTTGATTTTGTTCTCTCGTACCGCCCGGGTTCTAAAAACATCAAACCCGATGCCTTATCTGGTATTTTTGATCCATCCGAACGCCCGGTGACTCCCGAGTGTATTTTACCGGGGAAGGTAGTTATCTCCGCACTCACATGGGAGGTCGAGTCGAAGGTCAAGACGGCCTTAGAAGGGGTAACGCCTCCGCCCGGTTGCCCACCGAGCCGTTTATTTGTTCCGGAGGGGTTACGGTCCGACGTCATTCAATGGGGTCACTGCTCTAGCGTGGCTTGTCATCCAGGAGTAAGTCGCACCAACGGCTTGGTAAAGCAACGATTCTGGTGGCCATTAATGGCTCGTGATGTTCACGATTTTGTTTTGGCTTGCTCAGTTTGTGCCACTAACAAGACGTCTAACCGACCTCCGGATGGGTTACTTCGACCGCTGTCTGTCCCTTCGAGACCCTGGTCCCACATCGCGCTAGATTTTGTCACCGCCCTCCCGCCGTCTAATGGCATGACGGTTGTTTTAACCGTGGTGGACCGGTTTTCGAAGGCGGCACATTTCATTCCCTTGCCCAAATTACCCTCAGCCAAGGAGACAGCGGTCGCAGTCATTGATCACGTCTTTCGGTTACATGGCCTCCCGAAGGACGTGGTGTCTGACAGGGGTTCCCAATTTGTGTCCAAATTTTGGCGAGAGTTTTGTAAGTTATTGGGGGCTACGGTCAGCCTGTCATCGGGTTATCATCCCCAGAGTAATGGTCAATCTGAGCGAGCCAACCAAGACTTGGAGAGAACGTTACGATGTTTGGTAGCTAAGAATCCTTCATCCTGGAGCCAGCAGCTCTCTATGGTTGAGTACGCTCACAACTCGTTACCAATGTCATCTACGGGCCTCTCGCCATTTGAGTGTAGTGTAGGTTACCAGCCACCTATTTTTCCCAGTCTGGAATCCGAGGTCGCGGTCCCCTCCGCCCACGCATTCGTCCAGAGGTGTCAACGTACTTGGACCAGAGCCCGGGAGACTCTGCTCCAAGCGGGGAGGCGCATGAAGGCCAAGGCCGATCGCCACCGGTCTAAGCCTCCCGTATACGTCGTGGGTCAAAAGGTGTGGCTTTCTACTAAAAACATTCCGCTCCGCTCCGTTTCTAATAAGTTAGCTCCCAAATTCATTGGCCCGTTCCCTGTCACCAAGATTATTAGTCCGGTGACAGTCCGACTCAAACTTCCTCCGGCGTACAGGAGAATTTGTCCCGCCTTTCATGTATCCAAAATCAAACCCGTATTTTATTCTCCCATTAATCCGCCTGTCCCGGTTCCCCCCCCCGCCGCGACTCGTAGATGGGGAGCCTACATATTCGGTACATCGTATTCTGGACTCGAGACGGAGGGGACGAGGATTTCAGTACTTGGTGGACTGGGAGGGTTACGGTCCGGAGGAGAGAAGTTGGGTTCCTGCTAGAGACATTCTGGATCACTCCCTTATCGATGATTACAATCAACAGGTAAGTGTGGCTGGGAACGCCAGGAGGCGTTCCTAGGGGAGGAGGTACTGTCACGGTTCATGAATCCACTGTCTCATTCTGATGTTTGTGTGTGTGTGTATGTGTGGGCGTGGTTACTAATTCCATTGATTGTCAGCACCAGCTGCGATTCATCACCGCTTCCTATATAATGTCAGTAATTTCAGTCTCATGTTGTCAGATCGTTGTGGCTTCCCCGGTGTTGTGTCCTGTTCCTGTGTGGCTACAGTCTTCTCCTCGTGTGGATTTCCTGTCTCCGTGATCGTCGTCGTCTTTACGTCTTCACGGTTGGATTGTTTATTGTTCCTGGTTCCTGTCACTGAGCACGCCGATCATCATCACATCTCTCCGGGTTGCCCATCAACGTCCCTGTGTCTCACCTCCACCTGAGTGTTTGTTCCCCGATCTGTGTGTCACCTGACCAACTTGAATAAACAGTTTTACTTGCTATTGTTTCCTACTGTTTCATAACAGTAATAAATTAATGTAACTTTGTGTTAAGGCCCTGCACTCTGACGTGTCTCAACATAAATTAATACTTCTTTCACCACTGAAATTTAAGGAAGAAATAAACAGGATACAAATGAGATACACAGTAAATACTCATCCCCATCTAAAAGGGTCATTTAAATGAAAGAATCAAATTAACAAAATTAAATTCAAATTCGTAATAATTGAAAATCAAATGAGTGGGTGTTACGAAACGGAAGACGAGATAGGATCCATGTGCAGCTTTATTTAGAATCATCAAACAGGCAGGGGTCAGGAAACAGCAAAACAGGGATATCAGAGAGTGAGGGGAGAGAGTCGTCAGGTAACAGGCAGAAGATCAGGACAGGCAGCAAGAAACAATAATCCAGGGCAATCCAAGTCAGGCCAGAGAGATAACAATCGTACAGATGAGAAAACAGTCCAAGATCAAAACCAGAGAAACAAGAAACAGGATAACACGCTCAGAATTACAGGCAGTGGCAATGTAATACTTCGCAAAGAGTTCATGTTTGAGTGTGGCTTATATGGAGAGTCTGATGCGGTGCCCTCTGGTGATTCTCTGGGGCACTCCAACTGTTGATCGTCACATAGCCCCATCCCAAAGAGCGGCTTCCAGACGCTCAAAACAAACAAAACTGTCCAGGTGGGCGGTGGAGCGAAGGCGGATCTGGGGGTGGGATGGAGGGCCAGGTCCGTGGAGCAGAAAGGAGCAGGCGACCAGAGCGGAGCAGGCTGTGGAATCGACCAGGGCGTCCGCAGACTGTGCAGGCGACCTGGGCGGAGCAGGCTGTGTAGGCGAAGGCCAGGGCGGAGCTGTCGGACCCTCGGGCGTCCAAGGCGAAGCAAACTGTGGGCATGGCCAGGGCAGAGCAGGCTGTGGACGTGGCCAGGGCGGAACTGTGGGACCCTCGGGCGTCCACGGCGGTGAAGACCCCTCAGGCGGCCACGGCGGTGAAGACCTTTCAAGCGGCCACGGCAGTGAAGACCCCTCGGGCGGCCACGGCGGTGAGGACGCCTTGGGCAGCCACGGCGGTGAGGACCCCTCGGGCGGCCACGGCGAAGCAGGACGAGACGAAGGCCATGTCTGCATCGCCTCCATGGCCCTCACAAGGGACCTACTGCCCCCCCCCCAAACAATACTTGGAGAAATCCACAGGGAGTTGAAGGGCACAGCTTGAAAAGAGCTTGAAGGGCACAAGCAGGGCGAGGCGCAGAGGCGGGGCCGGCAGGGCGAGGCGCAGAGGCGGGACCGACAGGGCGAGGACTCCTGGTATGCTCACCGAAGCCTGGCGAACCGAACGAGCCCTCCTTCTCCTCCTGCGGCGGCGTTTCACTTGAACTGAAGACTCAATCTCATGAACTGAAGACTCATCATGACTCACTTGAACTGGATACTCATAATCACTCACTTGAACTGGAGATTCATCACTCGCGAGGCTTGAGTGAAGAGCATGCTCGTCAGGGCTGACGGTGAGCGCAGGCTCGGCAGAAGTGACGTGAGGCGTCTCTGGTTGGACGGGCTCTGGCTCTGGAAGCTCTGCTGAGACGTGGCGAGGCTCTGGAAGCTCTGCGGAGACGTGGCGAGGCTCTGGAAGCTCTGCGGAGACGTGGCGAGGCTCTGGAAGCTCTGCGGAGACGTGGCGAGGCTCTGGAAGCTCTGCTGAGACGTGGCGGAAGTGAGCGATGGCTCTCTTGGGTAGTGATGTTACGTATGACACTGAAGCTTCGATGCGCGTATCACATATGCGACACAAAATGAAGCCTCACTTTCTGTCCGATCACGTGCGAGTTTCACTTTGGGTGTCAAAAGGCTCGAACTTTAATGAGTCAATGTTGCCTCAGTCTGGTTGATGGGTGTTTGAGGAGAGTGCTGTACTTTTAAAGTTAATAAATATAATTAATTAAATAACCAAAATTTATTTGTTTTCTTTTTTGTTTTGTCTGTTTGTTTTTGTAAAATCTTTGCACTTTGGTGGATTTAAGGTTATTTGGTGTTGGTATTTGGGTTTAGATTGGGATTAGGAGCGAGGGGATAGGGTGTTGGTGTTCGGAGTTTGTATTAGAGCAATGGCAACAGCCAAAAAAGGGTTATAGAGTTATGTGTGTGTGTGTGTCTCACCAAAGTGTAGGCAGTGCGTTTATCTGGAAAAAGACAATCTTCCCTGCACCCCTTAGAACTCTAATTAATCCATAACAATGCACTCTGCTTTTGTTTTAACCAGTTGGATTATTCAAAGTTTTTGATTCCGAATGAAATCGACTTGTAATGTAGAATCAAATAAAGTATATAAAAACTATGTGAGACCTCAGGTCTGACTGTAATGGCATGTTTAAAACACTGAGGTAAACATTTTAAAATATAACTTATAACATAAAATATACCACAGGCAAACTGCACATAAGAATAGGTATATTTGTTTGATATAAAACAATCGGTTTTATATGCCACAAAAGCGAGTATTTAGCTTCGGGGGGTTTTTTAAAACAGCCTCTGTCAGAGTATGGGACGAGTTTACGTGTGTCTCTATGAAGCGAGGACCAATGCTTCTTTATATAAAATGGAGCAAAGATGTTTTATATAAAACGGAGCAATTTACTAAATAGCGTGTAAAGGTAAAGACTCCTGCCGCGTCTTAATGATATAAATTGACTAAAAACGGATTTTAAACATTGTTTTGTAAACGTATGTCTTTTTAAAAAATAAATGGTTTAGAAAAACAGTTTTCTGTAATGAAAAACCCCCTTATTTGACTTTTTCTGTAAAATGCTCGATCTTTGACTTTTTAATGCAATTTTTAAACTGTTTTAACATAAAATATATATGAACCCGTGCATTTTTAATGAAATACTAAAGATGTATTTTAGAAAACTTTTTTAATAGAACACTAAAATATATTACAACGTTATTGTATTTGTTATAGTTTGTACAACTTCAAGTCTGTGTAAAAGATTTTTCCTTTTAATAAAAATCACTAAACCTATCTTTGTTTTATGTCGTCCTTAAAGTTTGAAAATGTATTGTTTTTTCACCATCGTGGGGAAAATTTCCCCGTTCGCGTGATCACCCTGAAGTGGAGAGGTGGTGAGGGGGTGGTGACGCACATAAGAATAGGTATATTTGTTTGATATAAAACAATCGGTTTTATATGCCACAAAAGCGAGTATTTAGCTTCTGGGTTTTTTAAAACAGCCTCTGTCAGAGTATGGGAGGAGTTTACGTGTGTCTCTATGAAGCGAGGACCAATGCTTCGTGCATGCGTCTTCTACGGGGGCGTGAATAGAGCGTGGACCAATCCGCCGCACGTGCGTCTTCTACGGGGCGTGTGAGGAGGCGTGGTTAGCGCGCCTCATTGCAAGGCGTTAATTCTCTCATTTAAAGCAGAACTAAGTAACTTTTTTTACCTTAATTGAACAGCTTTGGAGTCATTGTAATGTTTATATTACTGATTTCGTGTTGAATGGTGATCGTCTCGCACCCCCCTGGTGCCTGTGAGCCGCAAAACCACCCTTGCAACTTTGCACGCCGGCACGCCGGCCTCAGTGTTAGGAAGTATCGTGAGATTTCAGGTCTCACGAGGTAACGAATTGCTTTACGGCACTATACGCGCACACGCATGCGTACACGTCCCCATCCATCCAGGAGCCGGCTAGCTATAAGAAAAAGGTAACGCTAGATATTGAGTTCAAGTTTTCGTGATGGCTGATGTAAAAGAAGAAGAAGAAAGCTCGGAAGTGTTTATCAGAGGAACAAAGAAAGAGAAAACGGACCGGCTTTTTCAGAATAGAGAGAACTGAAAGAAAGCGAAGCCTGCAAAACCGATGCTGACCTGGCCTTCTTGCTGTTGCACTTGTAAGTATCTTTATAATAAACTGTGTTTAATGTTTGTATTTCTTGTAATTGTGACCTCGTGAGTCGGGATGTTTGCTATTGTCTGTTTGTTTTTTTATTATGCTCGCTGTCTGTTACCGGCTTACTAGTACGTCAGATACTGTAACTTAGATGTTAGCATTTTCATTAGCAAACAAACTTGCTTGTTTTCTGTAAGTAAGTGTTTTGTCCGTTCATAGATCAGGGTTTATTTGTGTTTCTCAGATCGCCTATAAATCGATATGAAATTCTACAAATTATGCATTAGTTTAGCTTGTCGTCAGCCTCAGAATTAGAAACGTTATATACTGTGCTGCCTTGATATATAATGCATAAACCGACACGAGAGCTGCTAGCTAATAATGCAACTTTTTATATTTATTTAATCACATTTACACAAACAGAACTATAAGTAAACGAGAAATTGCATTGCAACTTCACACATGCAACTCTGTGCTAGTTTGACCTTGTGTATAAATGATGTTGATAAAAGATTGATACATTTTCTTTTTTCTTTTTAGCTACAAGCGTTGGCAAGTGTCATCAACTCCGAGTAAGGGGCACTCCAGACCACCAGTACCACCGGTCTCAAGCTTCAATAATAAAATAAACAAACTTGTAATAAACAAATTAAACGTGTTTGACTTTCTTTGGTCTATCGTTACGATAGACAACTCGGATCACCAGAAAAATGATAGAAGAATGTAACGTAACATTTATTTTGATAATGCATAATCTAAGTAGCTATAGCTGTAGGCTAAACTAAAAATAAATAAATAGCGGAAATATTTCTTATAGTATTGATTTTTAACCATAATGTTACTGATTACGTTTGGTAACACAATAAAAATATACACTATCTCAACATAATAATATTGTCCTGAGAATCATACATACAGTGGACATGGCTCGGGCGTCTGGTTTGAAATGTGCTGGGGACAGAGACGCTTTCGGAAGGGCATTTTCAAAAGTGCTGGGTACAATAACGCATTCATTCTTTTTTTCTCTTTCGAGTAGGTCATGTTTTGAAAGACGATGTCCTGTAGCTTCCTGATGCACATAAATAAAAATAAGCACAATGTCCGACTATAGTGAGTATATAGAAAATATACGCCCTTGATAGCATGTACAGTGATGGTCCGTCCAGAGGTAGAATTCTACACTCGAATAGTTTTTTTTTTCCCCCTCATCAAAACCAATAATTTTTATCAGTGGTTGAATTGATATAATGTTTATCAGTGGTTTTATATGTTTTGATGAGGGGGAAAAAAATATACGAGAGCGGAATTAGAACCCATGAGAAAAAGGGACACGTTTGTGTGCATTTTGATTTCTGATTTCACCGGAAAGAATCTCCGCCACGGATTGAAGCGCGTTTCTGAGAGAAGGTAACACATTTCAGTGCTAGATTGCCTGTTATTTAACAAACAAATGAAACGAATGCTGTTAACTGGAGATGATCTATTTGCATTGGTACATCAGTGACGCGAGATGTTTCAAAAGTGGTGGGGACAAAATCGACCCTGTCGTTCGCCTATGACGCCTATGTTCGCCGGCTTCTATTAACAAATGCACATGGCCTGAACGAGATGGGAGGGGAGGGGAGGGGGGGAGTTGACAACGAGTTTGCGACAGTTTTCTCATATATATATATACTCCGAAACTGTAGGGGGGAGCTCGAGAGAGAAACCTGCAAGAAAACAGCAAAGAAGTTCCCAGTCTTACTGAGCGCTGCTTTAAGTTTCATGCTCCGTCCTGAACGGACGTTTTTTAAAACAGTCCGCCGTATGACGTTGGGGGTGGACGTGCTGTACGTATGGATACCACGTGCACTGGGGTCACGTGATGTGGGAGTGTCGTGGGAGGAGTCTGCGTGTGGCTCCATGCACACATGCAAACAGCCACTATGGTTTCTCCTCGTCGAGCTGAATCGACGTGTTTCGTGGGGCTCCCGGGATTACATTTACACAAGTTTGAATCGGAGGACTTTTGGAATATCTCTAAAGTTTTGGATATATTTATTTTGGATAAAGTGTTGCAGCCGGATAATCCTTGCTGTTGGATATATATTTGCTGTTGGATCTTTTAAACAGGATAAACGTAAGTCTGCAATGAAAAACTTGTTTGACTTTTTCTGTAAAATGACCGGTCTTTGACTTTTTTCACATATGAATAAATTTTTAAACTGTTTTAAAGGTTTTAACATTTACAGATGTATAAAACAGTAAAGAGACGTGTATTTTAATACTTTTAAACGATATGTAAAAGTAAAACTTTTGCTCAAATACTTTTATTTTTTGTTATTGAAGACTCTACAACAACCGTCTTATTTTAAAATGCATTGGATGTAACGTTAAAGGCTTGCACTGTATCTATAAATGGGTTAATAGATTTAAACATTATACATGTTATGTGAAAAGTAATACTTTTTTAAAATGTATGATAGAAATAGGTCTATTTGTTTGATATAGAACAACCGGTTTTATATGTTTTATTAAGAAAACATAACTATTTACTTGATATAAGTTTAATACATACGCTTTTAGATGTTTTAAAAACACGATTTAATGTCCGCAGATGCATGAACGCTAAAGACACATGTATTTTAACTTTATACAATATTTTAATACTTTTAAAACGCGTAATTGTGAAAAGAACGAAACAGATGTTTTATATCAAATGGAGCAAAGATGTTTTATATAAAACGGAGCAATTTGCTAAATAGCGTGTAAAGGTAAAGACTCCTGCCGTGTCTTAATGATATAAATTGACTAAAAACGGATTTTAAACATTGTTTTGTAAATGTATGTCTTTTTAAAAAATAAATGGTTTAGAAAAAACAGTTTTCTGTAATGAAAAACCCCTTTGTTTGACTTTTTCTGTAAAATGGTCGATCTTTGACTTTTTAATGCAATTTTTAAACTGTTTTAACATAAAATATATATGAAGCCGTGCATTTTTAATGAAACACTAAAGATGTATTTTAGAAAACTTTTTTAATAGAACACTATTACAACGTTATTGTATTTGTTATAGTTTGTACAACTTCAAGTCTGTGTAAAAGATTTTTCTTTTAATAAAAATCACTAAACCTATCTTTGTTTTATGTCGTCCTTAAAGTTTGAAAATGTATTGTTTTTTCACTATCGTGGGGAAAATCCCCCACGATCGTGCGATCACCCTGAAGTGGTGAGGTGGTGAGGGGGTGGTGACACGACCCCTCCGTAACAGGTGTCCAGTTCGGTACCGGGTCGGATGGATGGGGGTCCGGTTCGTGGGGAAATTTTCCCCCGATCACGTGACCAGTCCAGAAGAGGTGGCTAGGGGTGGTGGTGTTGATGAGGGGTGGTGAGGGGAGACCGTGGGAATTTCCCACGGTGTACGTACAGTTCATAAATGGGAGGGGTGGGAGGGGTAAAAGGGGCGGGGCTTATTTTTATGGGGGGCAGTAAACCTGTCAGTTTGATGGGTTGTGCCGCACATCATCTCTCTGGCGGGTACCTGCAAGCACACTGAAAAAATGTTGGTGATATAAGGCAATTGGCTACACGGAAATATAGTTTCCTAATTCCTACTGTACAAAAAATAATAATTACACCATGTTGTATACATGTTGTATATTGCCGTATTATGGCAACACGAACTTAATTGGTCGACATGGGATTTGTAGTTCTTTGGATATGGACGCAGATTAAGCTTATATACATAATGCAATATCTCGCATTTGTTTGCACTTATTTGTTGAATGTTTGTATGTGCAAATCGTTCAGACTGTACAGGGTAGCTAACATTAACCCTCTGAGACCTAAGGGTATTTTTACAATAAATTTTCCGTCTGGTGTCATTTACTAAAAAAGCTTGTAAAATATCAACCCTTTGGTGCACAGACAATTGACACACCTCTTTTTTTTCAGGACAAATTGAACTTTCAGCATATTTGTGTTACATTGATGTCACCTGAATGTAAAATAAGTTATGGGACCATAAAGACAAATGAAAAAATAAATCGGAAATGGAATCACTCAATTATTTATTGAAATCACACACAAATAAATAAAAGCTAAGCAATTTTCCTCTGGAAAATAGTTTGTTCATGTCTTTGGAGTCCTGGAGCACAGGAATAAACATTATAACTTGTACAGAACAAAAAATATTGACATTTTTCCAAAAGAAGTCCAGGCGTTTGGGGCCTCATGAAATTCACTGGTGCCAAGCCTCAAAACAGTAATCACACAGAGGGCCACATCACAGGTTTTGCATTTCTATTTTATTTATTCTTTTATTTATTATGTTCTTTTTATTCTTTTATAATACATTTATACTACTATAATACTTTTTTACAGTAAATAAATAAATGGCACTTCAGCTGGGTCTATCCTGGTAATCTAGTTCCTCATCTGTCAAAAAGCTCTGTTCTCCTGAAAATCCTTCATCCTGCAATGCACCAAAATAGACCAGCGCTTTATTTACGTCCATTTCGCTGTGTTTCTCTGTGAATCGCGCGTCTCCGTGAGTCTCTCTATCTCTCTACACTATATCAGCGCTTGGTTCATGCGTAATGACGCACACCAATGTTTACAACGGATCAGCCTGTAATTGGTCAAAAACCATCACGTGAAAACATCACGTGATATCCAGGATGTCCGCTAGCATCAAGCTAGCGGCAAAAATGACCGAATATTTATGAATTATGGGCTTCAAGATTATCAAAGTTTGACATAAAGCGTTTGGATTTATTGCTGAAAACCTCTGAAAGGAAGCACAAGTTCCAGGCTGGATAGAAAACCTTCTGTAAAGGCTAGAAAGACCCGAAAGACACCCCCGTGATGGCTAGCTCGTTAGCTTTCTGCTGGAAAAAACGGTAAGAAAATCGATAAATCTGTCATCGAGTTATGTAAACATTTATCGGAGGTGACGTGTGGCATCGTCGACGACGCCGTCGGGCTCAGGGGGTTAACTTATCTCACTAACGTTATCCACCTAACGTTAACTACAAAACATACTACAGGATACGTAACAGAGCATTGATTTCATCGATAGTGCTCACACATGATTCTTTCGTCACATTTACCATTACAGCAAACGTATCGCTAAAAAAATACCTTAGCAAGCGCTAGCTCACTACCCACCTGGCTACAAACATACCTACTTTGCCGGGGTTCTGGAGATGTAGCCTAGCTATGCTGTTGAATTTCAGCTAGCTGCTAACGTTAGCTAAATCACACAGGCATTCGCATATCTGTCCTTCTGATGTCATGAGCACTCACATGGTTCTAACTTTCCATTTACCATTACAGCAAACATGATTCAATAAAAGAACACGTACCACTTAACATTTATCACTAAAATAACCCAGTTTTAGGATAATGGGATATACGAGTTGTAGGGTGCTGCCCCTTTAAGGACGTTGATTCTGTGGGCCCATGTGATCGCGTAAAAAAAAAAAACGGAACTGAACCGAACTGAGTGAGAAAGCAATGTTGATGCTCATTTGCAGACTTTCTAATGTTCTACAACAATTACAACTAAGACCTTAATCTAAACTATATATTCCCAGCGTGGTAAGTCACATGTTGTTGTTATAAGTATATTGATAAAAGCACTATGTAGATCGCTATTTGTGATTAGCGCCTAAACGCCTAATGCTATTAGTTTGTTTATTATGTTTGGATAGACATTTTAGTTTAAATTGCCTATTTTAAATATATATGCAATATCTGTAGCATTTACAAAGTTTAATAGGTGTTTATAATACAGCGACTGTTTAGAAATCTGTATTGATAGTTTATTATTCCTATGTGATAATGTTTAATACGCTACATAGTCTACCACGTGTGATATTTGCATTGTAGGGAATATCTTTGATTTATAAATATATATATACTTTAATGTTTAGGCTATCATCTAAGCTGATGTTATGTTATAGAAACTGATTTGGAGAAGTGAAAACATTACTGGATACTAAATGTGAATTGTTTGTATTTACAGTTTGACCGCGCACACACACTTATGTGTACATTGTGAGTTCTACACAAGTGGAATAAAGAAAAGAAAAAAAACACAAAATCCAAGTTAATGTTATCATTTATGGGTAACATTAAAGTCAAACACGA
Organism: Pimephales promelas; assembly: GCF_988280905.1. Taxonomy (NCBI): domain Eukaryota; kingdom Metazoa; phylum Chordata; class Actinopteri; order Cypriniformes; family Leuciscidae; genus Pimephales; species Pimephales promelas. The sequence goes on along the minus strand of NC_142770.1, from coordinate 49,504,861 downwards.
GGAGTTAAGAAGATTAATGACAACATGGACCAAGATTCAGAAACAAGTGTTACTCCTGATCAACAACAAAAATGTCTGAAGCGTCAACGTGGAAGTGCAAAGGCTGCAGTGACACGCTTGATGACACAGATTACAACTTCAATGAACTGTAACCAGCCCAAGGAAGTGGAGATGAAACTTCCTGCTTTGGAGGAGGCGGTTATACGGTTTAATGAGATTCATGACATGTACCATAAAACATTAGAAGATGATGATGACGTCGATGCTTCTAAGGGCTATTTAACATCGGTCCTGCGTGATGTTCAAGACTTGCAGCACACAGTCTTGAGCTGGTTTGATGACTTTAAGCCATCAATGGAGGATCCAAACATAGAATCTTCAGATGCACTTAATTTCCAAGAGGAAGAGTCAGGCGAGGAAGAGTCAGGCGAAGAGTCAAGTGGAAGAGTCAAGTTTGATGAAGCCGTTAAATCTCCAATGTCTTCTGTAGACCAGCTGTCTACCCAGCTTCAAGGGCTACAAAATCTAAGACAGAAAGAAAAGGAAGAGTTTTCCAGGCTTATTGCTCGACAGGAAGAACGCCTGCGAGCAGAGTTTAAATTACAACTTCAACATGCAAAATTGGAAGTGGATGGCCTGAAAGGTTTACTGAAGCTCAAAGATGCTGAGATGGAGGAAAATCGTCGAAAGGCTGAGTTAACAACAATAAATAAAGACTTTTCTACTCCTGTCTCAGGTAACGCATCCATCAACTTTCGTTCCTCACTTTCAGCAGTGAATGAGAGTTCTTTATGCCAACTACTAGACCTGTCTAGGCAACAATATCAGTCACACATCGATTCCATGCATCTACCACCAGTTGACATCATCAAGTTCGATGGAGAACCCTTAAAGTACTGGCAGTTCATGAGATTGTTCTCCTCTGTGATTGATAAAGAGACAGTGCCAGATCAAGAGAAACTCACTCGCCTGCATCAGTACACTGTCGGCCAAGCTAGAGATGCTATCTCACATTGCTTGTACAACCCCAACTCTAGCTTCGGCTATGCTGAAGCCATGGCTATTCTAAAGAGACGTTTTGGCAATCCATATGCAATATCGCAAGCATGGGTTGACAAGGTGCTTAATCACAAAGATATCAAAGACAACAAGCAGTTGCAAAGCTTCGCGGACATTCTGTGCAGCTGCCGAGACACTTTAAAGGCAATGAAGTGTGAGGAAGAGCTAAATGGTGGACGCACTTTACTACAAATTGTGGAAAAGCTACCCGAAGACATAAAGAAAAGGTGGCTCACAATAAACTATGAGATCATCAAGTCTGGTCATTTGCCAAAGTTAGATGACATAGTCAGTCTTGTTCAATCAGAAGCTGCAAAGAGAGCAGATCCTATCTTTGGGAATCTCCTTAGCTCTGCCAGTCGAAATTCTCCAGCAAATTCTAAACCAAGTACTAAGTCAACTTTCAATAAGAAAAAGCAGACATTTGCAACTGTGTCAGTTACTAATGAATCCACCACCTCATCCACACTAAAACCAACACCAAGATTTAAGTGTCCAAAGTGCACTGACGGACACTTTCTGAACCAGTGTCAAGCCTTCAGAGCTCTGTCTGTTCAAGAGCGGTTGGCCTTTGTTCAACAAAGGCAACTCTGTCTGAACTGTTTCATGAAAGGTCATCGCAGCACGGTCTGTACTCGCACTTGGGTATGCAAGGTGCCTGGATGTGGGAAAAAACACAACAGTTGGCTGCACTCCGCCATTGTAGCTTCTAACAACGTTGACAACATCCAATCTACTAATCAAGCTACTGGAGGTGAGCCTACTGCTGACCCGCCTCAAGCCATTCAAGCACATGCCACCAGAAAGTGCATTGAAGCCAGTCGAAAGAAGATTGCACTTCCCATCGTGCCTGTAGTGGTTTCAGACAGACACAACAGATTCTCTATGAATGTCTTTGCTTTGCTTGACAGTGGCTCTAATGGGACCTTTGCTTCTAAGAAGTTAGTTCACGCACTTAAACTGGAGTCACGCAAAATGAACATTAAACTGAACACCATGGAGACCAAAAATCTCAACGTAGTCACCTTAGCGGTGGACCTACGAGTTGAAGATGCTCAACAAAGAAACTCTTACCTGATGAAAGGAGTGCTCTGTCGGGATCATCTGAACATAAGTCTAGACAACTTGGTCACACAGCTTGAGGTGTTCCAGTGGCCACACTTGAAGGAAATTGCTGATGAAATCAGTTTACCTGACATTGATCTAGCTGATGAGGTTCACCTGCTGATAGGTCTAGACCAACCAGACATACTCGCCCCTCGTGAAACACGCTGCGGTGAGTCAGGCGAACCCTATGCGATACTAACTGGCCTGGGGTGGACACTTCATGGGCCAGTAGCTGATGGTTCAACATCTGTTTCTGCCAATTTCATTCAAACTGACCACTCTCTACAACAAGCTGTTGAAAGATTTTGGAAACTTGATGATCCAGTGCACGTGAACAATGACTCGCTGTCAGTAGTCGATGAGCAAGTTGTTGATCTATGGAACAAGCAAGCTGTCAAAGAGGAAGGTCATTACACACTACCAATCCCTTTCAAAGAACATCCACCACGACTGCCCAATAACTACGGAATAGCCAAACATCGATTAGACCTTCTTGGAAAGAGGTTAAAGAAGGACCCGATTTTGCATCACAAGTATACAGAAGGTATCAGAGACTCTTTGCTGAAAGGATATGCAGAAGAAGTCATTGACATTAACAGAGACGATGGTTGTGTGTGGTACCTGCCACATCATCCGGTGCTACATCCGCGCAAGCCGGAAAAGGTTCGTATTGTCTACGATTGTGCAGCACGGTACCAAGGTACTTCGTTGAATGATCATATTTACCAAGGCCCAGACCTTACCAATAAGCTGCTAGGAGTCCTTCTCAAGTTTAGGCAAGAACCTGTTGCTCTGAATGCAGACATCGAGAGCATGTTTTATCAAGTCCGAGTGCCATCTGATGAAAGAGATGTGCTTCGCTTCCTGTGGTGGGAGGATAATGACCCGGATAAACCACCCAAGCATTACCGTATGATGGTTCACCTTTTTGGAGGCGTCTGGAGTCCTAGCGCTGCCAATTTTGCCTTGCAACGAGTGGCTGAAGACAACCGTGGAAGCTTCTCTAATGACACCGTGGAAACATTGAAACGAAATTTCTATGTCGACGATTGTCTTAAGTCGGTACCAACAGTGGAGGCCGCCATTAAACTTGCTTCTGAACTCCGTGAACTACTTACCTGTGGAGGCTTTAGATTAACCAAATGGTTAAGCAATTCTAAGGAAGTGATGAAATCGATACCAGCTGATGATTGGGCAAAGTCATTACATGAGGTCAACCTTGACCAGGAGGATTTGCCATTTGAACGAACACTGGGTGTCCTTTGGGATGTTGAAAGAGATTGCTTCACATTTGATGTCAAGGCAGTGGACAAACCTGCAACAAAGAGAGGAGTATTGAGCACCACCAGTTCCATCTATGATCCTTTAGGATTTGCAAGTCCATTCGTGCTCAAAGCAAAGGCAATCTTTCAAGAGTTGTGCCGCATGAAAGTCGACTGGGATGAGGGGTTACCGGTGGACTTAGCAGCACAGTGGCATAGATGGCTAGATGACTTGCCTCTGTTGTCTGCGCTGAAAATTCCAAGATGTCTTAGACCAACATCTGCTAGTTGTTTGCTAGCAACCCAGCTCCATCACTTTTCCGACGCTTCGGAACTGGCTTACGGCGCTGTTTCATACATCAGGATTGGCGACACCTGCAGGCTGGTGATGTCAAAGGCCAGACTGGCGCCAATCAAGCCAGTTAGCATACCGCGTCTAGAGCTACTTGCAGCTGTAGTTGCTACGGAGCTGGACCAGCATATCAAGTGCCACTTGGAGATTCCAATCGAAAAGACTTTCTTTTGGACAGATAGTACCATTGTACTTCAGTACATCAACAACAAGCATTGTCGTTTCCAGACTTTCGTAGCGAACCGTATTTCAAAAATACATGAGCGTTCTGAACCATGCCAGTGGAGACACATTGACTCTGCTTCTAACCCTGCGGATGATGTCTCTCGAGGAATGACTATGGGAGAGATTTTGTCGAGTGAACGATGGGTATCTGGTCCGCACTTTCTTCAACTTGAGGAGGAACATTGGCCTGCTCAACCTATCATAAATGATTTGCCAGAGCAAGCAGAAATTAAAAGAGCCAAACAGGTCTATGCAGCTAGCATAAAACCAAACCAAGTGACGAAAAATGCAGTGGACAGACTACTGGAACGATACTCCAGTTGGCATCGATTGGCTACTGCTATCCTGTTGCGTCTCAAGGCTTTGTTACGCAAGAAATCAAGTGTGCATCTATCCGACCCTCTTACTGTAAGTGAGCTCCAACAAGCAGAATCAGCCATTCTCAATTACATACAAACTGCATCCTTCGGATCTTTTCGAGCAAAACCCAGTGCTCTTCTCAAGCTTAAACCCTTTGAGGATGAAAACAACCAACTCCTTCGTGTGGGAGGCAGACTAACAAATGCCCCAATTCCATTTGAGGCAAAACACCAAGTGATCCTACCTAACAATCATCACGTCACCAATCTGATTATTAATCACTATCATCTTCGCCTGGGTCATGCAGGTCCAGAGCGAGTACTTGCAGAAACTCGTCAACGTTTCTGGATTCTGAAGGGACGTCCTGTCATTAACCGAACTCTCAAGTCATGTCTTCAGTGTCGCAAGTTAAGAGCTAAGCCACAAACCCAGCAAATGGCGGACTTACCTGATTCTAGAGTGACACCAGGTGAGCCTCCATTCACTCGTGTGGGCACAGACTACTTCGGGCCATTCATTGTTAAGAAGGCACGCAGTGAGCTCAAGAGGTACGGATGCTTGTTTACATGTCTCACTACAAGAGCTATCCACTTGGAAGTTGCACACTTACTCGATACTGACTCGTTTATCAACGCCTTACAGCGATTTATCTCCAGGAGAGGCCCACCCATGGAAATACGATCAGATAACGGGACTAATTTTGTCGGTGGATTGCGAGAGTTGCGGAAAGCCATCAGTGAGTGGAATCAACAAAGGATTTCAGATTACCTGCTACAACACAATGTAAAGTGGATCTTCAATCCACCTGCCGCCTCCCACATGGGTGGTGTTTGGGAGAGGCAAATTCGCACTGTTCGTTCCATTCTTAACACTGTTCTCTCACAGCAGGCACCAGATGATGAAGGTTTGGCAACACTGTTTTGCTGCGTTGAGTCAATTGTCAATGGTAGACCCATCACTAAACTATCAGACGACCCGTCAGATCCTCTACCACTCACCCCAAATCATCTGTTGTTGCTTCGTTCAGGTCCAACTCTACCTCCGGGAGCCTTCGTAAAACAAGACCTTTACCGACGCAGATGGCGCCAGGTGCAATATCTGGCAGATGTCTTCTGGTGCAGATGGCTCAAGGAATACTTGCCTGCACTGCAACAACGCCAAAGATGGCTGGAACCAAAGAAAAATCTGCAAGTAGGAGATCTTGTGCTTATTCTGCATGAGAACACACCACGCAATCACTGGCCTTTAGGTCTGCTTACTCAAGTCTATCCAGGTGCAGACGGACTTGTGCGTACTGTGGAAGTGAAAACACAGGCAGGTGTCTTCATCCGTCCTGCAGACAAGATCTGCCTCCTAGAAGCCAGTCTTCTTAGTTGATTTAGTTTAATTGTCACATCACCCCTTACTTTGTTTTGAATGACCTGTTTGGGTCATTGGGGCCGGGATGTAGGGTGCTGTCCCTTTAAGGACGTTGATTCTGTGGGCCCATGTGATCGCGTAAAAAAAAAAACGGAACTGAACCGAACTGAGTGAGAAAGCAATGTTGATGCTCATTTGCAGACTTTCTAATGTTCTACAACAATTACAACTAAGACCTTAATCTAAACTATATATTCCCAGCGTGGTAAGTCACATGTTGTTGTTATAAGTATATTGATAAAAGCACTATGTAGATCGCTATTTGTGATTAGCGCCTAAACGCCTAATGCTATTAGTTTGTTTATTATGTTTGGATAGACATTTTAGTTTAAATTGCCTATTTTAAATATATATGCAATATCTGTAGCATTTACAAAGTTTAATAGGTGTTTATAATACAGCGACTGTTTAGAAATCTGTATTGATAGTTTATTATTCCTATGTGATAATGTTTAATACGCTACATAGTCTACCACGTGTGATATTTGCATTGTAGGGAATATCTTTGATTTATAAATATATATATACTTTAATGTTTAGGCTATCATCTAAGCTGATGTTATGTTATAGAAACTGATTTGGAGAAGTGAAAACATTACTGGATACTAAATGTGAATTGTTTGTATTTACAGTTTGACCGCGCACACACACTTATGTGTACATTGTGAGTTCTACACAAGTGGAATAAAGAAAAGAAAAAAAACACAAAATCCAAGTTAATGTTATCATTTATGGGTAACACGAGTATTACATCGATCACAATGTCACGTAGCCTACAGTCTCTTTAGCGAACCCAGTGGACGTTTGTGTTTCAAAACTGTAGCTATACGTAGCGGTTGGTACATATTTCTGGCGCTGCAAAAAAGTGTGCAGAGGTACGTATTTCCAATGAGACCGGGTTGAGGGTGGGAGTCAAACGAACTTGGTCCATCTGTACTTCCTCGGCCAGGCAGGTGTCCTCCACATAACAGAGCATTGCGTCTTCCTTCTCGTTAAAGTAGGACAGCAAAAGCAGCAACATCTCTTTGACGTCTTCAGAGCAACCACTCAACTCTCCCCTGATCACTCTCAAGTTTGTTACAGCCTGTAGGAACTTTTTGTTCCTGTTCACACCAACAGTATTGAAGTAGTTCAAGAGTCGTTTCCCCTTCAGATCCACATTCCGGGTGAAAGTTTCTTTAAGTCCAATTCCGGCAAGTTCTTTGAAATGGACTGCCATGCCAAGTTCGTTGAATAAAAATGGCCACTCTTTCAGGAGGCATTTTATATCTCCGCCCTGGTTCACTTGTTTACGCTGTGTGTAGAAAGTCAATTTCATTAGACGTTTGACCTCCTCTAGATTTTTATCAGTTTGCTGGGACATCATCTTCAGTGTTTCTTTCTTTTCTTTCTGGCTCTCTGGGGTCTCTCCAATGGGGAGAAATTTTAAATCCCAGTTAATACACCCATAAGTGTCCTGCATGGTTGCTCTTTGTTCTGGAGGGACTTTGTCTGTGTCAGTGGGATGCCTTCGTTTTCTCATTTTTGGGGTCATAGAACGCTTCGCATTTTCAATTCTATACTGCAGTTGCTTAACCAAAGAGTGGTACCCTGGCCCAATCACATCTCCCTCGATTATGTCTTGCAGAGATTTAGGATATTTCGCCACCATCTTTTTAGCAACTTTCGGTAGCAACTTCTTTTTACTTGGGCAAGGATTTTTTCGCATCATCTCTTGAACCACAATCCGGACCATCTCTCTTCTGATCCGTGGACTCGGACGATTACCTCTCTCTAATAACTGCATTAGTTCCTCTGGTAACTTGTCCCATGGTACCAGAAAGGTGTCCACCCAGTCTGGATTAGGGCTTTGGGAGTGGTTGGAAGAGGTTGACTGTGAACTTCTGGATAGAGACTCTAAGGTTGAGGGAGGTCTTGGCGTGGCATCAACAGATGAGCTGCTGCTTTCAGGGGTCTGGCCTGCACACAATTATCAATACAATGTGAAATTTCCAACCTTTCAGATGTTTTACGCCATCTAATTGTTAGCACTGGTAGCATTCTGTAATGTAATAGATCACTTACATCTCAATTTCCAAGCAACAATTACTTTTCGGGCTTGAATTGGCCTCAACGCTGACAGCAAATCAGCTTCCTCAATAAATGTAAAGTCCTCATATGTCTCCACACCAAGAGATTGCAAGGTCTCTTCTAAAATGTCCTTTGTCATCTCTGGAAGGTCAGGCAAGACCTCACTGATGGCGGAACGTAGAAACATTCTCTCTGAGTCAGACATTTCTAGAATCAAGCAAGTAGAAATTAGATATTAGTGAAGTAACAACATGCATTTAAGAGGAGCCACTTCTTTTGAATATGTGTCTGAGGATTTAAAAAAAAATTGCAACATAGATGGAGAAAAAGTATGTATTTAACAACTACCATTCCCACTTCCATGAATCCCATTTCTGATGTGATGCTGTTTAGAATTTGGTGTATATGCTGCAAACCTAATTATGTACATTATAGGAATTATGCAATTATGATAGTGATTATGAATTATGATGGGGTGTGCTTATAATTTTGTAATTTTAAATACAATTTCTAAGTCAAAAACAGCATCCCAGCTGTAACCTATTCATTTTGCATAATTAATAGCTGAAATGTAAATAGTTTGTTGGGTAAAGCATGTTTCACCTCATAAAGTCAATGTAATTCTGAAAAATGACCCATAAGTGAGCTGTCCATGAACAGTAATAATTAAACTTGACAACTTTTTTCAAGACAACAAATTTTATTAAGAATTAGAAGAGAATAGAAAAGTAAAATAACGTAAAAATAAACATATAAAGAATAGAACTATTAAATAAGTAATTAAAAAAAATGTGTGTTTTTCTGGAACTGGCTTATTCGTCGAGCCATTCTAGACTCAGGCCCTCTCCACGGTAAGAGCCTCTCTTTAGTCATATTTGAGCTGTGTGCCAACAGTGATGTCATTCAGTGCTTTAAATAAGATTATATCCTTGTCTTCCCCATTAATTTTCATCTTGCAATGGAACGGTTTAAGGTTTGGCATCTTTGAAGAATGGTTTATTCTTCTGCCAAAAGTGTTTGTAAGAGGGCGGCTCTCGCATGGATAATTCTGTGAATCTACACACAGTTCTCTTTCTCCAGCTTTGAAAAAGAAACAATATCCAGGCTCGTCGTTCAGGCTCTGCACTATGGCCCTCCCTTCAGCCGCTGGGATTACCTTTCCATGGTAATCACAGACTATATCGTTGGTGTAAAACCGTCGGGTTGCGACGACTCCTATAATAAAGAGAACAATAAAAATGACATGTAGTTCATGGCTGCTGGAATGCACATTTTACATTATTGCTTCTTCTGCCCTTACAAGACAAATGAAGAGTTTTCTTAGCTAGACCTTGCTCTTGCTCTGCACCAAAGTCCTCGATGGCGAGCCCCGTCCATGTCTGCTGGGACACGCACTGAATGACAAAACGGTCTTCTTCTACTTTTTGCTTTGGGGCTGGTCTCCACTGCAGCACAATCTCCTCCGGCTTTGGCCAGTTCACCGTCCAGCCCTCCTGTGTGATAAGACCTTCGCTGCAGACGGTTTGCGCAGTGTGAAGTATGCTGAAAGGCAGAATGAAATAACTTTACTCATGTGATTCACTGTAAATAAATGGCCTAGTTCGTGTCGAGTCAGTGTGTGTTAATGCTAGGGATGGGTACCGAAACCCGGTATTAAACGGGTCCCGGTGCTGAATTTTGAAAGACCGCTATATCGATAAGCTCGGACGTTATCGGTTCTGCTGTCGGTACTGGAGAAATTATTTATCATTCCTATTCAGACGTTATCTTGAACATGTTTATATCGCCAGCCTTTTCTCTATATAAACTATATTTTAATTAAACCCTTGTCTGTGATGCAAATTTGAAATTCGCAGTTCAGCAGAGAGAGAGAGAGAGAGAGAGAGAAGAGAGAGAGAGCGATCTCTCACGCAAAGCCACAGCACGCGCAACACGACAGCCCTGCTTAATGAGTGACAATGAGGACAGAACTAAACATTCAACGTGGTTACACTTTAGATGTGGGATATTATTCTAATATATTTTGTATTTCGGCTTCCAAAGATTATAAAAAGAAAATATTTTAGATAAAACCGTTAAAAAACAAGACGCATATCTGTCCAGCTTAACTTCCTTTACGTCACAGCACTGCGGAGCGCTGTACCCAAACGTACCGTCAGAATCAGCACGATCGGCGATTGTTGCAAAATGCTGTCTTCTACTGTTGCAAGATCAAAAAATGGCTATTAAAAACACAAAAGCCTGCGCAAGAGCCTGTTCACAAGGCGGTGCGCGCTCCGAAACGGACTGCAACGAGACAAGAAAAGTAGCCTATACTTTGGGCTTCGTGTGTCCTCCTTAACTATCAAATATACATACAAATGTCAAAATGACCAGCTCTGAGATTTGCTTAAACACAGTTTATTCACTTAAACACAATTATGTCTTAAATGGACGTAAATAATAGGGAGAAATTGATGGTGCTTCAGTTACCGGTTACCGATTAGATTTCCCCTCGGTCTTAAAGGGGCAGCAGTCTAATAGCCTAAACCTGCTGACGATTCAGCCATTAATGCAAATCAAACAACAAAAGGCAGAAAAAAATCACCCACAGCTTTTGAATAAGTAACTTTAGATTTAATAAGCATTAATCTATCTATGATAAACTATACAGTGCTATTTTATATTTGATTACTAAATTAGGTTTCTTTTCAGACAGAAACAATTAGGCTACCTGAAAAGATATGTTAGTACACCTTCCTGAAATTAAAGCACTTTTGTATATAATTTGTATCTTTGATTGATTTTATTCTTGTGTTTTTACTTGTTTTTTTTTCTTATGTGTCCTTTTTGTATATAAAACAAAAAAGCCTGCACATTGCTGCCTAAATATATTTTTCTTCGTTTTGCTTTTTCTATTTTACATTTCAAAATATAGAGTTTAATTATGTTCTTAATTCTTTAAAACAAAAAAAACAAAAACACCAAAAAGAACCGATAAGAATACCGTTAAAGTACCGGATCGATAAGCGGTATCGGTAAAAGTAGTAATACCGATAAAACCTTAACGATACCCATCCCTAGTTAATGCTGTATTGATGGATTCGGAGACTTACACAGCAGATGTTTCTCCCGCTGGGCGTACTGGGCGGCCCTCCATTTATTATAAAAGACACGGTCTTCTGGAAAACCGTATTCCACCCTTTTCTTTTTACATGGAGGCAGACCCTCCAGCGAAACTGGAAATCTTTCAATGAATTCCCCAAAGTCTCTCCGATGTCCCCCAGAAGCGCCAGGCGCCAGTCTCGTCCGCAGACCCACTTTGTAAGTGAGGAATACAAGGTTTATAATATGCAAAAAAAATGAATGAAAACTTGCTAATCTGCTGTGCAAATAGTTTGTGATGAGTTGGTTGGACGAAGAGACGTACCTGGCCAATGATTCCTGTCCATGACATCCTGAGGCTGGGCCGCACCAGCACTGAAGGACAGGTAAATTAAGTAATGCCCCCCTTTGTTGCTCTGGGAGGTCTTTGGCCATCTCATACCTGCAGAAAGACAATGAAAAATGAAATGTTAATTGTGCTGTGACTGACAAAATGTGGATCCATTCACACACACGCATACCAGTTTGCATTTTGAAAGTGACACACTTCCTGCTGCCAGTTGGTGGCGCTATAACTTTGACTCACAATAGTCACATCCATGTGATCGTCACATCGTCACACCAGTCACATCCTCGCACTGTTAGTGCTCGGGCCCTAATGATGAAGTCTTAGCCTACTGACAGGTTGTGGCCCAACAACTGCTGCCTCTGGTTTTAAAGTTGAAACTGCTTCATGTTTTAGTAACAGTTTCTTGTTGAATCCGGTGTTGAACTCGTGGAGATTCTGGAAGCTGTCTTCCGTAAAATGCGCAGCACAGAGAGCTAGATTACCATCGTCATTTTCAGGAACATAATCAAACATAAATTGTATCCATTGTTGAAGTACAGCGTCCGTGGGAAGCCGAAACACAGAAGACCTGACAGCTGCGTGAACAACTCACTCAAAGAGCTGGAGCTGCTGAAATATGGCCATGCTCTTTTCTGCTTATTCTGGAGGGAGGGTTGATGCAAATGTGTGGGTTAGTGACGTACCATAACCCAGCTGTAGTCCCATTAGTTTTTGTAGGCGTTTATACTTCCTGATTTTTAAAAGACGATATCTCTGCTTACACTGAACTTTCAGCGCTGCAACTTTGCAGATACTGTTCATGCAACAGCAACATTACACACTATTTAACATGAAAAAAGTGAAATCGCAGTCAACCCCCCCTTTAATATTCATCAATTGCGAAATCATGTTCAACACAGAGAGGAAATAATAAAAACGTAACTTCACTCAATGTGAAGTAGAAGTTATCGTTGGCGAGGTGGAAAAGAGGAGAGAAATGTTGTTTGGAGGGCACAGTGTGGACATCCAATATGTCCGTCTAACGGAGCAGATATAGCAATTAGATCGTCAGTCAGTCAGATAGATAGATAATTAGAGAGATATATAGCCTAGATAGATCGATAAATAGGTGTATTATTTGTCCACTGGGGAAAGTTGTTTTCATCATAAAATATCTTCATCAGCTCCGGAATCATGGCATTCATGCATATGCCTTTAGTTTGTTTTATTTTTGATAAAATAACGTATTCGTGTCTCAACCATTCAGAAAGCTGCAAGAAATTACATTTGCGCTGAACTATTTCCCATTTAGATTTTAACCGACATCCGTAGCTTGTCAGATGCAGAATTAAATGGTTGTAAATAAAATGCCCCATCACAATGTGTATAATGACGCACAATGGCTGATCTTGAGTTCTTAGAAGATGTGGCGATTAAATGGAAGGATTCGAAGCATCATCTTCACAACAAAAGGTGTGGAAAAAATATATTATTTATTGAAGAATTCCCTCATTGTGCAGTTTATTTCAGTTTGGACAGTCTTGATTTCACCCAACTCCTTGGCCCTCTCTAATTGAATTAATGACTAGACGCTTTTTTGCCTCGACTTTGAAGTCCGACCATTTCTTTTTTATTTCGGCTACAGTCCGAGGGTTGTGAGGCTCAGCATTTACGCCGTCTGCAACCTTTTGCCACTCAAGTGCCTTTTTGGCATTAGTAATGGCGAGAATATCAGTTTTGTACATTATTTCGTTCTGTTTACCATCTTATTTATGAGAATGAATTGTATAAGCCAATATTATTGAAGAACATATTTCTTTCTTTTTTGGAAATATGTGTTAATTTTCATTTCTGTTGCAGATCGATCAAACGGGTGTTCGTGTAGGCTGTTAATTGTAAGACTTGCTTTGTGAAGTCTTCGTGTTATTTATGCAATTTATTTTACACAACCGTCTACAGTTTCACACACTTTCACGTGTTTTTCCACCTGCCGACGGTGTCGCCATTTCTCATTTCACCCGTTTTTGTGCGTACGCCTGGGTCAGAGCTGGCGTGAAGGACCGCACATTTTACCGTCAAGTTTGCTTTTTATAAACACCAACTATTGCGTAGAGAGCGGCGTACGCCTTCTTTTGTGTGTACGCAACGTTTATAAATGACGCCCCTGGAGCTTATCTCCTGACTTGTGTATAGGCTTTACTATGGCTGTTTTCAAAGCTGTAGGGAAAGTACTTTCATTTATAGACTGATTTATAACTTTAGTGAGCATAAATTAATGTACAATACAAAGTATTTACAACACACTTACAATAAGTACTTTACTCTACTTACAATACAGTCTGTCTGGGTTGTCAGTTCACAACGAGGCTCCATTTAAATTTGTCACACATGGTCTGTGAGAGGCAAGCAGACGTCCGGCAAAATCACAGTCTGAAAAAATAGAGTCTGTCCGGGTTGTCAGAGATCCAACCACTCCAGCTCCAGGACGTAGATCAAGGTCAATTATTTCATTGGTCACACTGAGGCTCCATTTACATGAAACTACAATGTTTAGACACTATTGAGGCTCCTTTTACATGAACATCAAGTCCATACGCAAGCTCCCAATTTTGTCCAAACATCTATATGTGACCAGAGCTGTGGATTAAAGGTTCTGGACTACGCCACCTGGTGCCTCTCACACCGGGATATACTCAGTACCTTAGCTGCTACAAACCTAATCTAAGGCAAGCAGGTTCGTAGAAATACACTAAGAAAGAAATAAACAGAGACGTGCTTTCAGTAGAAAAGAAAATAATTTTATTGTACAATGTTATGACTAAAAGAGACACACCGTCATACTAGAGACACAGCACTAGCACGAAAGACTAGACCTGGTATTGGCTGTTGAAAGATAAGCAATTTAAACAGAAAATACTGATCCAAGGCAGATTACCTGTCCGGGACACGCGTGATGCTCACCGCCCGTGCTCTGGAATCTGGTGCCCACGATCACATGCATTCACACACACACACACACAGGCACAACCACTACAAGCCAATGATCAAATCAATATTGTGAAGTGCAATTTACCACTACAATACATGGTGCAATGCGCGAGGACGGGACCAGGAACCTCTCTCGTGAGCAGTTATTATAAAACTCTGGAAAAGAAGAAATAAAAGAATAAGTGAGTTATCACTAGCAGAGTAGATTGAGAATGTAAAACTATCACTAGCAAAACAGCCAATACCACATCAGTCGGACAGTTCGTTAGACGGAGGCTACGAAAGAAACAATAAAAAAAAGAAAAGATCTAACGTAATTTAGGCAAGGCAAAGCAGCAGGAGCAATCTGCCTGAAGACACAAAATCATTAAAATTAATGCTCAATTCACACATGCACAAATAGTCATGTAACATTGCAAACAATATAATTTTCTTTTACCTCAACGTTGACAAATGAATTGACACAGTGGGAAAACAGCCCTTTGCGCCAATCTTCACAATCCTACAGGACAGTTGTTACACACAGCATATTCATTAAATACATTTATATTAAAACTTAACAAGAAAACACAGCCACGAATTATGTCAGGGTAACACAATCAGACTCATTTTAAAAGCTTTTCACACTGGATCTTCTTGCAACGCAATAAACATATACCTTCTTGATGTTGTGCTTAAATGCGGTACAGCTACCCAGCAGGTGCTTTGCCCAAGACCTGTGCGCAAATGTGCTCATTAAAATACGTCCCAACAATGACACTCACATTATGATTAACAGTAAAATGTGCAAATACCTTCCGTAATACACAGCACGATTACCCGGAAGCGTCTGGCAATCAGTAAAACACCTATTGCCCAATAGCCCAGTATTAGATACAATAAATAGCAAGTTTACTACAACATATAAACATTTAACATACCTTCGTTGCACAGGAGAACCACATACCGAAGTAACAGACAAGAAAAGTATCCAAACACGAGCGAATTCCTAAGCACAACAGTGCAGACTGTTTTATAGGAAGTGGCTTAGACGCAAATGAGTTGTTTAGCCACTCACAGCTAGCTGTGTGACGTCAGGGGGCTACCGTAGCTGCAGAGGGACAAACTTCAACCAGACAGTGACTTCTCTGCCGGTTACACTCTACCCCCCCGATTTGTTATCGGCGTCCCGCTGATAAGATCAATATATCATAACTATCTTTTATTCCTTTTATTAAGGGATGGTAAAGAACATGTAAGGGGGTAGCCTAATACCAAGGACGAAAAACCGTTGTCACTTTATTGCTAGAACCAAGTACTTGAGAGTTAGTAGCCCCATCTGCCCTACTCACCACTGGAACTGGGAGGTGGTGTAGATTGGCATGTCTTCCCGCAGTAGTCCGAGCTGTTCTCCGGAGTGCCACTGAGCCAGATGGCGTCTCGTCTGTGATGGGGGCGACATGCGGGGAATCGGGCAAAGCCAGCATGGGGGCATTCACTGGAAGAGTTGTGGCACGCTGCAAAGGTGGAACCTCTTCCCGAGAGCTTACAAGAACCCATTGGCCAGGGGAGTCACTCTCTGCTGACTGGCTTGTTTCCTCCTGCAGTTCCACAGGTCTGTTGGGTGTTTGTGGATCCTGGTCCAAGTGGGCTGGTTTTAGCATAGTTCGATGTACTTGTCGTATTTTGCTGAGGTCCTGTGCTGGAGCCACAGAGTATACCACCCCACCAAGTGGGGGTGCACGGATGACCTGATGTATGGTGGCGCCCCAGGCATCTTGGATCTTCGAACGACCCCTCATTGCATGGTCTCTGATGTAGACGTGCTGTCCTTCTGCCAGTGGCTCACTCTGTATTTTCTGGTCATGCCGTTCTTTCCTCTTGGAAGCAGCCGCTTGCATACGCTCCTTGGCATTATGGAAGGCCAAATTAAGGCGCCGCTGGTGCTCTCGGACCCATTCACACGCATGCCCGTGTCTAGGCTCTTGTACCCTGCCAAGCAGGAAGTCCACTGGTAACTGGGGGTCTTGCCCAAACATCAGGTAATATGGTGAGTCGCCAGTGGTCTGATGAACAGCAGTGTTGTAACTAAACACTAATTGGGGTAGGTGCTCTGGCCAGCGGCGCTTCATATCCATGGGCAGAGTACGGAGCAGATCATGCATCGTGCGGTTGAAACGCTCACACTGGCCGTTGCCCTGAGGGTGGTAAGGGGTGGTCCGGGTCTTCTGGATCCCGTACAGGGCACACAACTGGTAGATGATGGCATTCTCGAAGCTACGTCCCTGATCAGAGTGCAGGCGAGCCGGGACCCCAAAACGAAAGAACCACTCCCGGATGAGGACATTGGCCACAGTCGTTGCCTTTTGGTCCCTGGTGGGCACGGCCTGTGTGAATTTAGTAAAAACATCAGTCATGATCAACACTTGTTCTCTACCATCCAGTGCAGGCTCCAGGAAGGTGAAATCCACTGCTAATATCTGGTTTGGGCGAGATGCTAGGAGGTGCCCCATGGGCGCTTGGGGTCGGAGTTGTGAAGACTTTGCAAGGGTACACCGCTCGCAGTTCTGACACCAATGCTTAATATCTTCCCCCATTCCTGGCCAATAGCACCGCCGTCTTATCAGCTCAGTGGTGCGTTCAACCCCCTGGTGACCATGGTCGTTGTGGAGCTGCTGTAAGACTTCCTCCTTTAGGCATGCAGGCAACAAGAGCTGCCGCACCTCTTCACCCCCATCTGGACGGAATGTTTGGCGGTAGAGCAGTCCATCGGCACCCACAATACGGTCCCATTGTTGCAGCAGCACACGGGTAGGGCCCGGCAATGTCCTACGCACTGTCGGGTCAGGCAGTCCCTGTGCCAGCCAGAACGGCAAGAAGGCTCCGATAGTGGGGTCCGCTGCTTGTAGCCTTCTTAATTCCTCAAGGGTGCGAGAGGGGAAAGCCGAGACAGCCATCTGGAATGCCAGTGGTGGACCTTGACATCTGGTCGTTTGTTGTACAAGAACTGGTATGGCTGTCCCTAGTGTTGAGGACTCGGTGGCCCGTCCCAGTGGTCCTGCAGGTTGTCGGGAGAGGGCATCTGCATTCCTGTTAGTACGACCAGGCCTATAACGGATGGTATAATTGAAAGCAGCAAGCTCAGCCTCCCACCGCTGTTCGGTCGCTCCCAGCTTGGCAGTCCCCAGATGGCTCAGGGGATTATTGTCCGTCCACACAGTGCATTGTTGACCCCACAGATATTCCCGAAACTTTTCGGTCATTGCCCACTTCATTCCAAGGAACTCCAGCTTCATCGAACTGTAGTTCTTTTCTGCCGGACTGAGGCTACGACTAGCATAGGCGATTGGCCGGATCCTTCCTTGCTGCTCCTGCGAGAGCACTGCGCCGAGACCAATGTGGCTGGCATCCACCTCTAGAATAAATGGTAAGTTAAAATCAGCAAACGCCAAAGTGGGGGCACTCACCAACCTCTGCTTCAAGTCCTGGAAGCTGTTCTCGCAGACGTCTGTCCACACTCCATCAAGCCGTGGCCCTTGGCCCTTGCGGGTCTTCGTACCACCAAGCTCTGCCCCCAGGCGGTTTAAAGGAGCTGCCAGCTTAGAAAAGCCCTCCACAAATCGCCTGTAATAACCCGCGAAACCAAGGAAAGATCTCAATTCAGACACGGTGGTGGGACGGGGCCACTTAGCCACTGCGGACACCTTGGCTGGATCAGTGGAAACACCTTCACGGGAGACAAGATGGCCCAGATATTGGACTTCTTTCTTGAAAAAACAGCACTTCTCCAGCTTTGCTTTCAGACCTTCTTTCCTTAAACGGCTCAACACTAGATCCAGGCGGTTTATATGATCTTCAACACTAGAAGAAAAAACAATTATGTCGTCCAGATAAAGTAAAAGGGACTGGCAATGCTGCGCTCCAAACATTCTCTCCATCAGTCGTTGAAAAGTGCTTGGGGCGTTACACAGTCCAAAGGCCATACGGTTAAATTCAAATAACCCAAAAGGCGTGCAAAAGGCAGTCTTTGGACGATCTTGTTCGGTCACAGGTACCTGATTATAACCGCTAGCCAGGTCCAGCGTGGAAAACCACTGAGCCCCCGATAAAGCATCCAAAGACTCCTCGATGCGGGGGAGAGGGAAGGCATCCTTTCTGGTCCTACTGTTGAGCTGTCTGTAATCCACACACATACGTAGGCCACCACATTTCTTACGCACAATCACAATGGGAGAGGCATAGGGGCTACTACTTTCTCATTATTACACTCTCGGGCATAGTGACCAGGCTTTAAGCATCGCCTACAAATGACAGTTGAAGGCCGACTAACTTGAGAGGGGCGACTTGGATAGACTGGGCGAACTACTCCCTGCAAAGTAGTTAAGGCACTAGTTAAGTGATTGATCTGTTCCTGTTGCTTCAGCAGCATGGACCGCAGCTCTGCCATTTCTGAACTTGCTATACTGACGGGCGATGGGGCTCGGCCTGGCTGAGTTTTGGAGTACTGCATAGCGCAAAGAGAGGGAACTGAATGACTCCTACCCCTATTGAAGTCACTGGGCCTGCCCTCACACTCCCACCGGATGGCAGCAGCACGCACTTCCAGCATGGACATCCCTGGGGTTTGACGGACAAGTCTCTTCAATTCCCTGCGAAGGTCCGAGTCAATAACGTGCTCTGCAAACTGGTCACGGAGCAGCATGTCAAACTGGGGTACTGAGTCAGGGGAGACCTGTTTAACTTTTTCCATCAGAGAAAAGAGAGCATGTGAGTATTCTTGCAATGATTCACCATCTAATTGTTTTCTAGAAAAGAAACTTTCTTGTAAGGCAACATAAGACTGGGAACACCCATAAAGTTCTTTGAGAATATCTGCAATCCTTTCCGGGTTTTCCCGATCTGCCTTTGGTCTATAGCGAATCTCATCTTTAGCCTCCCCATCCAGATGATCAAACATAAAGTAAGCTTTGTCAAGTGCACCCAAATGTCTAGTACGTGCACAAACCTCAACCTCTTCCACCCACTCAACAATGTCAATACCCACCCTACCCCGAAATACAGGACACTTCCTTTCTCTAGGGAGATAAATCAACCGTTCATTCGAAACAGGGTTAGCAGGGTTGGCAGAATTGTCCGGCTGAGGCGGCGGTGGTGGTTGCTGACGTAGGCGGCCATTGTCTGCCTGCAGCTGACGGATCTGTTCTCTCAACTGTTCAACTTCATCCATTGCTGCAGCAGAGTAATGCCCACGTCACAGGAGAGGCAGTGGGGCAGTCAGAGGCTTTCCCACTTCTCCTTTAAGCACCACGCTGTGCCCACTGCTGCTTTGCCCTTGAAAATCAGAATATAAACAGACAAAAAGAAAAAAAAGAAGAAAGAAAAAAAAGAAAAAAAAAGACACGTCTCTGTGTGCAAGGATCCTGCCGACTGCGCCACTTTGTGACCAGAGCTGTGGATTAAAGGTTCTGGACTACGCCACCTGGTGCCTCTCACACCGGGATATACTCAGTACCTTAGCTGCTACAAACCTAATCTAAGGCAAGCAGGTTCGTAGAAATACACTAAGAAAGAAATAAACAGAGACGTGCTTTCAGTAGAAAAGAAAATAATTTTATTGTACAATGTTATGACTAAAAGAGACACACCGTCATACTAGAGACACAGCACTAGCACGAAAGACTAGACCTGGTATTGGCTGTTGAAAGATAAGCAATTTAAACAGAAAATACTGATCCAAGGCAGATTACCTGTCCGGGACACGCGTGATGCTCACCGCCCGTGCTCTGGAATCTGGTGCCCACGATCACATGCATTCACACACACACACACAGGCACAACCACTACAAGCCAATGATCAAATCAATATTGTGAAGTGCAATTTACCACTACAATACATGGTGCAATGCGCGAGGACGGGACCAGGAACCTCTCTCGTGAGCAGTTATTATAAAACTCTGGAAAAGAAGAAATAAAAGAATAAGTGAGTTATCACTAGCAGAGTAGATTGAGAATGTAAAACTATCACTAGCAAAACAGCCAATACCACATCAGTCGGACAGTTCGTTAGACGGAGGCTACGAAAGAAACAATAAAAAAAAAGAAAAGATCTAACGTAATTTAGGCAAGGCAAAGCAGCAGGAGCAATCTGCCTGAAGACACAAAATCATTAAAATTAATGCTCAATTCACACATGCACAAATAGTCATGTAACATTGCAAACAATATAATTTTCTTTTACCTCAACGTTGACAAATGAATTGACACAGTGGGAAAACAGCCCTTTGCGCCAATCTTCACAATCCTACAGGACAGTTGTTACACACAGCATATTCATTAAATACATTTATATTAAAACTTAACAAGAAAACACAGCCACGAATTATGTCAGGGTAACACAATCAGACTAATTTTAAAAGCTTTTCACACTGGATCTTCTTGCAACGCAATAAACATATACCTTCTTGATGTTGTGCTTAAATGCGGTACAGCTACCCAGCAGGTGCTTTGCCCAAGACCTGTGCGCAAATGTGCTCATTAAAATACGTCCCAACAATGACACTCACATTATGATTAACAGTAAAATGTGCAAATACCTTCCGTAATACACAGCACGATTACCCGGAAGCGTCTGGCAATCAGTAAAACACCTATTGCCCAATAGCCCAGTATTAGATACAATAAATAGCAAGTTTACTACAACATATAAACATTTAACATACCTTCGTTGCACAGGAGAACCACATACCGAAGTAACAGACAAGAAAAGTATCCAAACACGAGCGAATTCCTAAGCACAACAGTGCAGACTGTTTTATAGGAAGTGGCTTAGACGCAAATGAGTTGTTTAGCCACTCACAGCTAGCTGTGTGACGTCAGGGGGCTACCGTAGCTGCAGAGGGACAAACTTCAACCAGACAGTGACTTCTCTGCCGGTTACACTCACGAAGGTATGTTAAATGTTTATATGTTGTAGTAAACTTGCTATTTATTGTATCTAATACTGGGCTATTGGGCAATAGGTGTTTTACTGATTGCCAGACGCTTCCGGGTAATCGTGCTGTGTATTACGGAAGGTATTTGCACATTTTACTGTTAATCATAATGTGAGTGTCATTGTTGGGACGTATTTTAATGAGCACATTTGCGCACAGGTCTTGGGCAAAGCACCTGCTGGGTAGCTGTACCGCATTTAAGCACAACATCAAGAAGGTATATGTTTATTGCGTTGCAAGAAGATCCAGTGTGAAAAGCTTTTAAAATGAGTCTGATTGTGTTACCCTGACATAATTCGTGGCTGTGTTTTCTTGTTAAGTTTTAATATAAATGTATTTAATGAATATGCTGTGTGTAACAACTGTCCTGTAGGATTGTGAAGATTGGCGCAAAGGGCTGTTTTGCCACTCACAGCTAGCTGTGTGACGTCAGGGGGCTACCGTAGCTGCAGAGGGACAAACTTCAACCAGACAGTGACTTCTCTGCCGGTTACATATAGTTTATTCGCAAGCTCACAGTTGACAAACAAATCATTGATAGTTCATAGTCTTGTGTCATAAAATGTGACACAAATTGTAAAGAATCAAATGTCCAGCCACTCCAGCTCCTCTATCTCCCCACGAAAAGTCCTCTTCTTGATGCCGTGGTCGAAGCAGATCTTATCATCTTTCTCAGTGTCCGTGGTGGCCTGAAAGAGCAGGACGTGCCCGTCTCCCCCCTGAAGCTTCACTATGCAGTGGCATGGCTGCACGTTGCACTTCTTCTTTGAGTGTGTAATTCATCTCCCGATGGTTTCCAGAGACGGGTGGCACTCACAGGGGAAAGTCTCCGCATCGATGCAGATTTCGTCAGCGCCATGTTTGAAGAAAAACAGGTTTCCCAGCTGGTCCTGCGTCTCTGCCATCTCCCTGCCCTCAGCACCTGTGATCACCTTTCCGTGGAAATCACACAGGATGGAGCCCTTCCCGAAGGCCTTGGTTGCAACAACGCCTGTGGTCAAAAAGAGGGAGTCATTAATGTGCTGTTCATGATGTTATTATATTCATTTTATTTATGGATTTTACTGTGCTCATAAGACAGTTGTACATACCTTTCTGCTCCCCAAAGGCCTTCACAGCCAGACCCGACCATTTCTGCCTGGTCACCCCCTTGATGATGCCCGGGTCACTCTCCGCCTGTGCTCTGCTGAGCGGCCTCCACTTCGCCATGATGTCCTCTGGACGAGGATGATTGGCCGTCCAGCCCTCTGCATCTATGACTTTGGCCACCATCGCTGCAGTTGGGGTACGTCTTGAGAATTTTGCTGTCAAAGAGAGCACATTTGAATTAAAATTCAGGTTCACACACTAGTTCAAAATGTTTCTGTTGGAGCAAATCTAATCATTGGATCATAAGGAAGTATATACACGTACCCAAAAGATGTTGCTCCCGAAGGCTGTACTGCAGAGCCCTCCACTTGTCATAAAAGACTTTGTCGGCGGGGAACCCAGCTTTTTCTCTCTGGGTCTTGTTGGGTGGTTGGCCAGTGATTCCCACAGGGAAGGCCTGCAGGAAAGCATTAAAGTCCGGGGCTGGGACCTCTTCTTCCACCCGCCTTCTCTTCACTGCCTGGGTGCCCTCGTCGCCAGAAGAGGAGCTGCAATATTGAAAAGGTCTGGAGGTTACACACTAACGAACTGATGGATGAGCGTTGAGAGACATTATAATTATAACAGATTTATAACATAATTAAAGCTGCAAGCAGCGATGGGCGGGCCCTCGCACCTGTAGCGCGTCGGGGTGTGAGGCGGCCGCGTCGTGGCGTCGCGTTATGACATGATTTCTAAAATGACTGACCGAAGAAATAAATAAATACAAAAATACAAATACAATGTACCACAGAAATTTCGTACATGTCGGTCAAACATATGGCGGGGGCTGCTACGTTAAAGGTCACTTCCTGTTGCCAGCAGGTGGCGCTATGACTTAGGGTGAATGTCGGCATGTAGATTTGTTCAGGGCGTGACTCTTGTCAAATGTGTAAAATTTCGTGCAGGTCTGGGCATTTACTGCCAAGTTATTACAACTTCCTGTTTCATGGCGAATCTTCGACGCCACGGACACGCCCATCGACGAAAACGCGCAGATAGCACAACTTTACATCGTCAATGCCTTTAGAAGGCACAGCAGAAATTTTAAGTCCATCCGACTAAATCCCTAGGAGGAGTTCGTTAAAGTACGGAGTCTGTAAATCGTCCAAAAATGGCCGCCAAATTCAAAATGGCGGACATCCTGTCGAGTTTAGGGTATGGGTTCTTGAGGCTTTTTTGTGCGTCTTGATATGATACACGTCCCCACCAAATTTCGTGCATGTAGGTTGAACGTGGACGAGGGGCTAATTTTTTTAAATTTTCTAGGTGGCGCTATCGTGCCATTTTGCCCCGCCCATCCGCGAAACCCACAAAATACGAAATTTTTCACCAGTCCTGACATGCGCGCCAAATTTGGTGAGTTTTTGAGCATGTTGCGGCCCCGAAAATGGCACTTACTTTGCAGAAAAAAGAAAAAAAAAAAAAAAAAAAAAAAAAAAAATTAAAGCTGCAAGCAGCGATGGGCGGGCCCTCGCACCTGTAGCGTGTTGGGGTGTGAGGCGGCCGCGTTGCATATTCTGCAGCTCAGCCAGTGCGGCTGTGCATTTGCTACGCTGCTTCGGTAAAGGTCACTTCCTGTTGCCAGCAGGTAGCGCTATGACTGTGGGTGAATGTTCGGCATGTAGATTTCTTCAGGACAGGACTCTTGTCAAAGGTATAAAATTTCATGCATATCTGGGCATTTACAGCCAAGTTACTACAACTTCCTGTTTCATGGCGAATCATCGACGCCATGGACATGCCCATTGACGAAAACGCGCAGATAGCACAACTTTACATCGTCAATGCCTTTAGAAGGCACAGCAGAAATGTGAAGTCGATCCGACTAAAGCCCTAGGAGGAGTTCGTTAAAGTACGTAATGAGTAAATCATCCAAAAATGGCGGTAAAATTCGAAATGGCCGACTTCCTGTTGAGTTTAGGGCAATGCTCCAAGAGACTTTTCTGTGTGTCTGGACATGGTAGATGTACCACAGAAATTTCGTACATGTCGGTCAAACATGCGACGGGGGCTGCTTCGTTAAAGGTCACTTCCTGTTGCCAGCAGGTGGCGCTATTACTGTGGGTGAATGTCAGCATGTAGATTTGTTCAGGGCGGGACTCTTGTCAAATGTGTAAAATTTCGTGCAGATCTGGGCATGTACAGCCAAGTTACTACAACTTCCTGTTTCATGGCGAATCATCGACGCCACGGACACACCCATCGACGAAAACGTGCAGGTAGCACAACTTTACATCGTCAATGCCTTTAGAAGGTACAGCAGAAATTTGAAGTTGATCCGACTTAATCCCTAGGAGGAGTTCGTTAAAGTACGGAGTGTGTAAATCGTAACAATTTGGTCGCCGAATTCAAAATGGCGGACTTCCTGTCGAGTTTAGGGTATGGGTTTTTGAGGCTTTTTTGTGCGGCTGGTCATGGTAGATGTACCACAGAAATTTCGTACATGTCGGTCAAACAAGCGGCGGGGGCTGCTTCGTTAAAGGTCACTTCCTATGGCCAGCAGGTGGCGCTATGACTATGGGTGAATGTCGGCATGTAGATTTGTTCAGGGCGGGACTCTTGTCAAATGTGTTAAATTTCGTGCAGATCTGGGCATTTACAGCCAAGTTACTACAACTTCCTGTTTCACCGCGAATCATCGACGCCACGGACACACCCATCGACGAAAACGCGCAGATAGCACAACTTTACATCGTCAATGCCTTCAGAAGGCACAGCAGAAATTTGAAGTTGATCCGACTAAATCCCTAGGAGGAGTTCGTTAAAGTAAGGAGTCTGTAAATCGTCCAAAAATGGCCGCCAAATTCAAAATGGCGGACCTCCTGTCGAGTTTAGGGTATGGGTTCTTGAGGCTTTTTTGTGCGTCTTGATATGATACACGTCCCCACCAAATTTCGTGCATGTAGGTTGAACGTGGACGAGGGGCTAATTTTTTCTAATTTTCTAGGTGGCACTAGCGTGCCATTTTGCCCCGCCCATCCACGAAACCCACAAAATACGAAATTTTTCACCAGTCCTGACATGCATGCCAAATTTGGTGAGTTTTTGAGCATGTTGCGGCCCCGAAAATGGCACTTACTTTGCAGAAAAAAGAAAAAAAAAAATAATCCTAACAGTTTCAATAGGGTCCTCGCACTGTTAGTGCTCGGGCCCTAATTATAGTACAGATAATTACATACCGTGTCAGGGAGCTGAGCAGGTTTGAAGTGGCCACAATAGCATCCTATAGTCCTATAGTGCTGGTTTGCCACTGCATTGGAATGGGCCATGTAGTGGGCCACAGACGCCTTCTGCTCCTCTGTGAAGTTGGCAGCCACATCTGTCTCCACGGTCCGACGTATCTGCTGGCTCGTGATGTTGGGGTCTTAACACTTACTGTTACTCCCTCCACTGCTCCTGGTCTCTGGAAGTGACCGAGGATCAGGATTGCTTCGCAATAGTAGCGGAACATGGTCTTTTCCTCTGACGGCTGGACCATCAAACCCTCTGTGTGCAAAAGAGAGAGAAACTCAGACAAATTCACACCAGAGTTCATTCTCTCGAGGTAGCACAAATTAAACCTTTTTCTGAGTTGATCTTGATCTGGTCAGACAGTTCTTTCTCCAGCTTTTCCTTTACATCCGTCCAATGTGCAAATTCTTTCCGGAATCTCTTAAAGAATTGTGGCGTTTTCCCTTTATCTAGTACCAGAGACCTGGAGATCAAGAATGCCAGTTAAGTCCCTTTGAGAAGGAGCATGACGTGATATAAACCTAAACAAATCGCCAAACATGATGCAATGAAGCAGGAAGGACACCTCCTGTACCTGTACGAGCCGCCGGACTCACTGTCCAGCTCTAAAAACTGAACTCTGGGTTTGCGGAAGTGGCTGGTGAACGGAGGCTTGTCATTGGTGTACGTCATTGGTGTACCGCAGCTGCTCTCACTGCTGGAGGTGGAGAAGTTCATTGCCGCTACAGAGACAGAGAGAAGGTTAACACTCCTGTAAGGATACCACAATCATTAACGCATGCCTCACTCAACTGTAGGGTTGGGAATCGAAAATCTTGAGGTCAGGAATCAGATAGTCGTTATAAAACGAATTGATTCCTTTGTGAGCATTTCAATGACTTTAAAGAGCCCCTATCATGGATTTTTGAAAATGACTGTTCATATGGTGTGGAATATAGCTCTAAGGGAATGAAAATCTGAAAGTGCACCGTATATAAAGTTATGGTCTTTTAAAAGTGAGTCTATTAAATGAATTGTTTTTGAAACGAGTCATTAGCTGTTACATCGTGACGTAGATACATACTGGCCACGCCCAGTTACTGCGCGCGCAGACGGAAGTGTAAACTCGAAGTCTACACACTCAAACACTTCATCATAGCATCATGTCGAGAATACGCTGTGTTCTACTATGCAGAGATAGTTCAGCCACTTTGTTTTCATTTACAGGGACGAGCATGTGAAGAATCGGTGGTTAGAGTTCATATCAACACTATAGCCCGATTGTGTTCTCATCATTTTATTGACAAATAATGTTAGTTCAAAAACATAAATGAATTCAAATGTGCATTCACAAGCGGTTGTTCCTGAAGGAGGGCTCAGTAACTTACTTACCCAGTGTATATGGATCAGCTTCCTCCTCCGAATCACAACCTGTAAGTATTATTAATAATTTTTGCTTTTATGGGTTTTGAACGGTTTTGTTGCGTCAGGGCGCGAGGCAGTATGTGTGTGTGTGTGTGTGTGTGTGTGTGCGCGCGCGTGTGTAAGTTACGCTCAGCGCAGCTTCTAGGTCTCCAATGTCAATTTTTTTTAAATATGTGAAATGTTTGTCGCTGTTATTGGAGTTGTCAAAGAATAGAGCGTCTTGTAGTACTGTAGTGCTTTATCAATATGTTTATGGGTCTGTCATCTGACCAATCACCGCCGATTAGTGTCACGCTAGAGTGGTTTGGAAAAATGAGTCGTTGTACGAATCATTTGGGAGTCTGTGAGCAAATCAGTTAAAAATAAATGCATATTATACGACAAATAAAGTGTTTATCCTTGCATGCATGTTAAACTGTTTTTGGGAACTCCTAAAACAAAAATAGGAACATTTCAAATGCTATGATAGGGGCTCTTTAAACCCTTCAAGCACGAGATGACTTGCACACTGTTTTGTGTGCTGCACACATGTGTAACAGTATATAGCTTGTTTTCACGTGACGTCACGCCACTGTGTTGCCATGGCGCGAAACGCAGATGGAGGGCAGGAAGTGACTTTCTATATTTAGGAAGCACTATAACACACTCAAAATGCCTAAATGCCACACACGACATGTGCCGGTATTCGGTAATGCGATAAATCGCGGTAATGAATATGCACGATATTGTTATCACGGGCTCTTCAAAATACCGTGAAAAATAATAAATTCAAATTTAGACTTTTAGAGCGCGCATTAGCTGCTTATTTTCCTTCAAACGCTCAAACACTGCGTGCTGCGCAAAACACGCGTGCACTCTGATGTAATCAATCCCCACATGTATAAGCACTGTGTGCATGCGGCAGAACGCTCCCGACGATGCATCCCCGCAGGGCTGCCAACTCACACATTCAGCTTGAGACTTTCAGACAGGACGCGGAATACGCGCAGGGTTTTGTTGCTGCGCCGACCTGCATCGACGACGCCGGGGTTAAAGTTAAAAAACTGGAAAACGGCTCTTTTTTTAAGGTTTTTGTTTTTGGTTTGTTAGCGCTACTACATATAATTACATTTATGTTTAATGTGGTTTCCACATTAAATGGACAGCGTCGCTCGCGCTATACAGTGTCAATAGAAATGTATTGAACAGGCTAGGTAATAGACTAATAGTGATAGTCGTTTGTTAATAATACAATCAAAAACGACATATGTGAAGGTTCTCAGTCCACTCCAACGAGGTTTAAAACCTAGGGCAGTTCAAAACGGTTACAAAAACATACCAGTAGGTGTCGCACTGTGTTTGCTGCTGTGTGCAAGCTACTGTCATGGAGATTAACTTATGTTCTGTAATAAAAACTTTCCATTATAACTGTGCTTTCACAAATTAGCCTACTCACCAAAATGAGCTCTTTCTCCTCATTAGGCATATTTGATCATGTAGTCTATACAGTATGGTCATGATTTGGCAATTATTAAATAATAAAACAGTAGATCAACATGAAAATCACCGCAGTCTGTGATATTTAGAACAAGAATCTGCTGGATTTTTCTTTAAAAAAAAAAAAAGGGTTTAGTCTGCCGACACCAAGCGCATAGCTACACCTTGAGCCTACGCAACTTTGTGTCCCAGCTAGCATGAACAATCAGCCCGAGCTCGGCTGCCCCGCGGCGTCTGCGGCTACGTGTTAACCGGGCCGATTGTGGCCGGCAGCTCGCTCTGGAACATGCATTTTTGTTACGGCTGTAAAACACTTGGCCGATTCATGTTCACCATAAAAACCGGCTCCGGCTGTATGATCTAGACCACTTCTGGAAATGACTCGGCTTAGGTTAAATCAAGGATGGTTTAAGCAATAATAACATAAAAAAAAATATTTTAAAATTGACGTAAATTCCTGCCCGTATCAGATAATGTTAGATGCGGTAGCTATGCAGTAAATAATAATTAAATAGTGTTGTTAATTTGCACAGAGGATTCTTTAATATACCAAAGCTTTACATTTATGTATTTTAAACATGCATTCGCGTTTAAGCTGACATAGACGCACAATGTTTAAGCGTAAATATGGGCGCGAACGCGCTTCTCCGAAGAACAGATTGCGTGACAGCGGTAAGGCAGTTTTGAAAAGCTGTCTATGGAAAAATCTACAGAAAAGTTTGGGCCCATGGAGGGACTATCATTGGATACCACCTGATGAATTTTGTTTTTCTAGCACCTCATATTCATTGTATAATAGTCTTCTTTGAAATGTGTAGGACTACCTTGAAATGTTTTGTTTACATTCCAGATTGATTATAAAGGCCACACTGTTAGAAATTTCTTGTAATTTTACAGGAAATTCCTGGCTAATAGTTGCCATAAATTTACTGTAAACAGTATACAGGACTGCTATTGTAAAATAACTACAACAAGGTACTGTAATTTTACAGGATAGAATACTGTAAATTTTACAGCAAAATTTTAGATTTACGGCAACTCAGTAGCCAGGAATTTCCTGTAATTTTAGGTATTTTCTGTAATTTCATAGGACAGCATATTGTAAATATTACAATTAAATGTTGTAACTTGGATAAATGTCCTCTTTTAGACTTCTGCAAAGAAAAACAAAACACTTTTTTTTTAAATATATATTTTTATTTTCTCTTAAAACTAATGAGAAAACGAGTCCACAATGCACATTTTGGACGTTTTTTCTCTGCCTGCCCATCTGGGGATGCCGCAAAAGTCTCTGAAAACAGGGAGGGAAACACACTTATCAGATAACATTTAAGACTGATATGACATGGTCATTACCATGTCATGAAACATTACAGGGATAGTTCACTTTGATATACATTTTTTATATGTTTTAGCTTACCTCAAGGGTATCCAAGATGTAGGTGTCTTTGTTTCCACAGTATTTTCAATTTTGATATCTGTCTGTCAGTCATATAACGGAGGTCTATGGTCACCACCCCAAAGAGCATGCACAGAGAAGTCCAAATTAAACATGATTTAATGACTCGTAAATGTAAGTACACATTGATGGCCTAAGACACGAAACGAGCGGTTTGTGAGAGAAAACAAACAGTATTAATATCGTTTTTACCTTGTGTAATCATAGTGACGTCCAAGTACTCTGAGGGCGAGGGCGAGGCCGCTTCTATCTGCACAAGCGCGCCAGAAAGCCCCGGAAGTGATCTCTCGCGCATGTGCGTCACTCATTGTTTACACTGATTTCGGAAGTTTTACCTTTCACTGTGAAGATCTAAATATCGAAATCGTCTTCCATTGCGATTTCCTGTACATCTAAATATGTTTAGATCTTCACAGTGAAAAGTAAAACTTCTAAAATCTGTGTAAACAATGTGTGTACATGCGCAAGAGATCACTTCCGGGGCTTGTGCAGACCGAAGCGCCTGTGCCGTCAGATCAGTTGGACACGGCTGTGGTTACAAGAGGTAAAAACGATATAAATACTGTTGGTTTTCTCACACAAACCGCTCGTTTCATGTCTTAGGCCATCAATGTGTACTTACATTTATGAGTCATTGAATCTTGTTTAATTTGGACTTCTCTGTGCATGCTCTTTGAGGTGGTGACCATAGACCTCCATTATATGACTGACAGACAAGAACGGTTTGACCTAAAAATATATCAAAATGGAAAATACTGCGGAAACAAAGAGACCTACATCTTGGATGCCCTTGAGGTAAGATAAAACATATCAAAAATTAATTTCAAACTGAACTATCCCTTTAATGAACTTGTACGCTCACATTTTTGATACAGTTGCTGCAGTGATTTGGTGTGAAACGCATTTACACACCAGCATCAAGAAATGTGAAGTTGTGGAGAAATTTATGGACAACTGTAAATCAATATGTGAATTCATCCAATGAGAGTTGCAATCTTGAAGAATATTTCTTGTATATGTCTTGTATATGTATACTGCTCATTTTAGTTCACACAATCATTTCTCAGCAAGTTAAATGGATTATTTAAAAAAAGAAAAATGTAGTTTTAGCGTGAACTTAAAATAAAATTGTGCATTTCATTTCATAAACGTATATAACTTTATGAAATGATGCACAATTGTATTTTAAGTTCGCTTAAAATTATTTGGATAAATTCACATACTGATTTGAGCATGTGCAAAATTTCTTCACAACTTCACATTTCTTGATGTGTGTGTGTGTGTGTGTAATGTGTGGATTTTCTCTACAACTACAAATCGCACTGTCACAGGCATTCAGTTGATTTCCATGTGTCTGCGCCACGAAGTATCTCTTCTGAAACCCATTAACAATATGATAACTAAAAGCTGCACAACACACTATTGCCACCTAGATGAATTCAGTAATGTTCAAGTGGAGAAAGACATCCACACCACCACTTGACCACTTGAACTGGGAGTGGATGGGACTAAACGTGATAAACCAATCAGCCAAGGTCCAATATTCAAGCAATGTCTGCCTGTAAGTTGACTGCCTCGGAGAATGGAAAATTAGAATAACTTGTGCAAAGTGTCCATAGCAAAGGATGGGGCTGGTGATTGATTTCTGGTAATTAAAGGGATAGTTTACTTTGAAATTATTTTTTGATATGTTTTATCTTACCTCAAGGGCATCCAAGATGTAGGTGTCTTTGTTTCCACAGTATTTTCAATTTTGACATTTTTAGGTCACACCGTTCTTGTCTGTCAGTCATATAATGGAGGTCTATGGTCACCACCTCAAAGAGCATGCGCAGAGAAGTCCAAATTAAACATGATTTAATGACTCGTAAATGTAAGTACACATTGATGGCCTAAGACACGAAATGAGCGGTTTGTGAGAGAAAACAAACAGTATTTATATCGTTTTTACCTCGTGTAGCCACAGCCATGCCCAACTGAACCGAACTGAACCGTGTCCAACGTCCCGCCGGAAGTGATTGCTTTCGTGTGTGTACGTCACTCATTGTTTACACAGAGATTTCGGAGGTTTTACCTTTCACTGTGAAGATCTAAACATATTTAGATGTACAGAAAATCGCAATGAAAGACGATTTTGATATATCTAAATATGTTTAGTGAAAGGTAAAACTCCTGAAATCTCTGTGTAAACAATGAGTGACGTACACACGCAAACGATCACTTCTGGCGGGACGTTGAACACGGTTCAGTTCGGTTCAGTTGGACATGGCTGTATTATATGTCTGACAGACAACAATGGTTTGACCGAAAAATATCAAAATTTAAACTACTGTGGAAACAAAGACACCTACATCTTGGATGCCCTTGAGGTAAGCTAAAACATATCAAAAATTAATTTCAAAGTGAACTATCCCTTTAACAATTACAAAATAACAGGACAGAGACCCCTGGTGGTCCGTGAGCTATAGCCAGGGGGTCCGCGAAATAATTTATAACAACCTAACGTTTTTTTCCGTGCTATGATGAGTCATGTTTTCTTTATCATCTGAAAACATGCTGTTTATTCCTAAGTAACTTATATAAAGCATTTAACATAAAACAATACAAAGTAGACACTTAAAGTTTTCTATAGATAGATAATCTATGTCTGTGCGTCAAGTAGACTATTCGCTGCTGTTGATTTTGCGGGACGTGCGCCAGAAAGGAGACGACGGCATGAACCCGCATCCGGTTCTTTTCTGTATTTTTAAAAGGCATGACATTTTGTAGTCATTTATAATGTAGCCTATACACAAATAAAAAAATGGACACTTTACCGTTTCGGATGATGCACTCTTGTCTTATCTATGACCATAAATAAGAGTATTCCTGTTTCCACTGCTGAGGAAAAATTCCCATGTAATTGCGCGCCGGTGTTCCGGAAAATTCAGTTCCCCTGTTTCCCCTCCAGCGCGCCTGCGCGATACAGACTGTACGTCATTATTCCGCGCAAGAGATCTATATTGAGAATCGCCGTGTTTTTGAAATAAATAGTTTATAAATAAACTATATTGCACTGCACAAATCTGTAATCTGTGTTATTATCATTTACGATATTTTATGACATTCGTCTACTACAGAAAAAGTGGTTCTGTAAATTAGGCTACATTTTCAGTATTTATAACACACTGAAGTGATGCTGGTCATGTATTTAAGTGTCATCTACATGTGTAAACACTGTCATCTGACGATCGGTCTCCTCCACTGAGAACACAGGGGGAACCGTTTTACCAGCTGGCCCAGAAAAAGTGGTTCCCCCTCCTGTAATTTTACATTTTCAGGATTTATAACACACTGAAGTGATGCTGGTCATGTATTTAAGTGTCATCTACATGTGTAAACACTGTCATCTGTCGATCGGTCTCCTCCACTGAGAACACAGGGGGAACCGTTTTACCTGATGGCCCAGAAAAAGTGGTTCCCCCTCCTGTAATTTTACATTTTCAGGATTCAGAACACACTGAAGTGATGCTGGTCATGTATTTAAGTGTCATCTACATGTGTAAACACTGTCATCTGTCGATCTCTTCCACTGAGTGGATCTCACCATTTTAAATTGCCGCCAGATTTATTTATACCCATCCCCCACCCATACTCGCACATCCTCACATGACTTTATTTACACAAACGCGCACTTTTATTGATTCTCATTATCGCTTATCAAAAATAATTAACATATAATTTATAATCTCTCATGAGTCATGGTATGCACGGTACACGCATGCGCTACTGATTGTCGGATTTCATACTGATTTTATAATAAAAAAAAGATTTTTTTCTTCAGAATTAGATTTTGAATGAGGAATCATTTATGAGGTAAGTTTTGCTGTGTGTTTTTTTATTGGTGTTGTATTTAGCATATTAAATTATATGATGCATTTTTTTTGTCATGATTAATAAAATTACTGCCATTATTTTTGTAAATTAATGTTATAGGTCCTACCTATACACAAGTTTTTGAGCCGTTTCCGCTCTACATCCTAAGCTCCTCCCGTTTATGCAATCCACTTCCGTTTTGGCGGGCTGGTTATGCTACCTAGCTCCGTTGTGCCGACAAAGCACTGATATCGCAGTGACAAAGAGGATAACAATTAACTTTCAACATGAATAAAAGTGGTTCGGGAATGACGTGTGCGGTAGTTGGTTGCAAAAACTCGCGAAAGCACCTGAACGAGTGGTTAGATAGAGAGTGTTACGACCACAAACCAGCTACGAAGAGGCCATGCGCTCCATTGTTTACATTTTTTCGCAAGCCTGATACCGACTCGGAATCAAGGACCTGGCTGAAGGCATTAAATCTAAAGAAACCGCCCCGCACCGTTTATGTTTGTTCCTATCACTTTGTTGACCAAAAACCTTTCCCAGAGTTGTGGTTGGGATACAATCGTCCTCCCCAGCCAAAGAGGCGTCAACTCACTCAGCGGACCACTGTCTCCACCCAGATAAAGAAACGCAGACTTGCATCTGAGGGTAAGTAAAGCAAATTTAGCTATGAAGTTGACAATACTGTTAATTATGAACAAGTTGTCATACACTAACATTGCTACCGGTATTTTGCTGAGGCAGTTGATTGTTTTGGATATGGGACAAACAATGCCCACGATACATCATTAATTGTGTGTGTGTGTGTGTGTGTGTGTGCATGCCTGCGTGTGCCTTAGTCTACATCATAAATGTAACGCAAGGTGGCAGGCTGTTGTGATGATGATGTGTGTGTGTGTGTGTGTGTGTGTGTGTGTGTGTGTGTGTGTGTGTGCGTGTGTGCGTGCGCCCCCGCCCGCGTGTGTGAGTGCAATGTTGTAATACACATTTTGCCATTGTGATGTTTGTTGTGTTGTGGAAAACTTAATATTTTACTTTTCTTATTGTTTACTTTCTTAGACTTTGTGATTTTTTTTCTTTCGATTCAATCATGTGTTTCTCTCCTGGAATGTATTTTTACCTGGCAGGAACAAAGACGCACAGTAAAAGAAATGGTCTATGCCTTAATTAATTTTGCTCCATCCATGTTTTCTCTTACCTTTTTAGATGCTCCTGAAACCTGTCAGCCTGCCTGTGAGGCCGAGCCTGCTACACCAAAATTTCGAGATGCCCAGACCCAATGGGAGGATCCGTCACATATTGACCACATGTACTGTTCAACAACACAGTCTGTTAAAGTTGACAAGGCCACACAGTGCGAGGCAGAAATGGGTCCTACTGTGACTAGCACCACGGTCATTGATGATGCTAGGTCCCGGCTGTATACAGGAGTGCGTATGGTTCAATTTTTCACCCTGGTGACAGTGTTGTTGCCTTTCAGTAAGCTAACAATTACCCTTCCTGTTGTTGACCAAATCCTGATGACCTTGATGAAGCTAAAACTAAACCTAATATTAGGAGATATTGCTCATCGCTTCAATGTGTCTACATCCATGGCAAGCATTGTGATTAGTCACTGGATTGACGTGATGGGTGAACAGTTCAAAGTTCTGATCCCCTGGCTTCCAAGAGAGACCATTCGTGCCACCATGCCCTTGTCGTTTCAGAGGAACTACCCTCGAACCACCTGCATCATTGACTGTGCCGAAAGTGCCATGCAGAGAGCCACAAACCACGACTCAAGGAGTGACACTTTCAGCCAGTACAAATCACGCAACACTGTGAAATATCTCGTCGCTGTGGCCCCTAATGGGCTAATCATGTTTATCTCTGATGCCTATGCTGGCAGAAGCAGCGATAAGTTTATCACCATGGACAGTGGGTTCCTAGACTATCTGAGGGCTGGTGATGAGGTCATGGCGGACCGTGGGTTCACCATTCGAGACTTGCTTGATGAGAGAAAAGTGAGTTTGAACATCCCTGCATTCACCTACAGACGCAATCAGTTGACCAATGAGGAGACCACACGCACCAGGCGAGTAGCCAATGTCCGCATACACGTGGAAAGAGCAATACAGAGACTGAAGGTCTTTAAGATTTTATCCCAGACTGTTCCCATCAGCATGGCACCGAAACTGGACAACATCTTAACCATCTGTGCTGGCCTAGTTAACCTGAAGAGTCCACTGATCAGAGTGCCTTGTGAGGTTTAATCTTGCCTTGTGTCCTTGTCTACCAACACCCAGCCATGTTGCTCATTACATACAGATAAACACAACAAATACTTCATGCATTGTATTTTTTTTTAGGGATGGGCAATGATTAATCGCGATTAATTGCATCCAAAATAAAAGTTTGTGTTTACATAATATATGTGTGTGTACTGTGTATAATTAATTTGTATATATAAATACCCACACATGCATGTATATATTTAAGAAAAATTTGTTATTTATATATCAAATATTTATATATAATATTAATTATGTATAAATATATGTAAACATTATAAAGTATATACATGCAAATATTTCTTAAATATATACATTCATGTGTGTGTATTTATATATACAAATGAATTATACACACTACACACACATGTATTATGTAAACACAAACTTTTATTTTGGATGCGATTAATCGCGATTAATTGTTGGCCATCCCTAATTTTTTTTTATTATATATGAAAATTTTTAGTGTGATGTACTTGTGTGGGCTGCTTTTGTATTTTACTTTTTAATACCTGTTAGGATTAATCACACAATCTTTCTTGTTGAACCCATTTCTTCAGTTTACTCAAAACAATTAATTCATCCAGTGTTATTTATGTACAGTATGAGCTTACTATGAATGATGAACTGTGTTAAAAGAAATTGTAGCACTCTAAGGAACATAAAGCCTATAATTAATGATTGTACTTCAGTGCAGTAATTAAATGTGAAATTAAATAAAACTTAATTTTCACTCAAACAGTAGAGGCAAACATCTGTTGGCTCCTGTAGGCATGACCTAAATAAGGCAGCTTATTTTGGTTTTAAAATGCTCAGATATTTACTGCAGAACTGTAACCTTCCCTCAACAAAATCATCAACAATTTTCGGGAGCATGTGGGCAAAGTAGAATGTGCGCAGCCTTTTGATATGCCCCTGGACAAAGCCTTGGTCGTAGGGTACTTCAATTTCTAGGTGCTCAGATTTGTTCCAGATCACCAACTTGGAGTGCTGTAGCCCTGTGCAGTGCATCCCAATTTGTACCTGCATGTAGTAGCCTTTTGGACCATTGCAGGCAATATGGTAATCTACTCTATCTATGTTTGCCACAGTTGTGATTTCACAGTTCTTTGTTGCCAAAAATTCTGCAAGTGACTTGTTTCCAATCACAGGTGATTTGATCTCCAACAGAATGTCTTTGTTTATCACTCCATCGGGAGATGCTGCAAGCCACGGTTCATTTTCGCACACCACTAAGCCTTTGGTTTCAATGCTGTTGCCCAGAGTTTCCAAATAGTCCCTCGCAAGTTCCTCCCCCTCCGCTCCTTGACGGGTTGCGGCATTACCACGGAAGGATGGGTGTAAGTGATCAGACAAAAACTTGTCAGGCGCCGTGCTTGAGCGAGCGGGCACCTTTTTAGCCGTGCTTGCTGTAATGCGCACTCTCCGTGCATCATGCCAGACCTGTTCTTTGCTCTGTGATTTTGTAACCTTCTCAATTTCCTCAAGCTGGGCTGTGGACATGTTAATGTATTTATCGTAGAAGGTTCTGCATTTTACACAAGCCAGTGGTGTGTGGTGCTCATCATGGGTTAGGAGATGGAGGCCTGGACATGGTGATGGCTCAATGATGGAGGAGGTATTTGCATTAAAGCAGAGCTGCAGAAGGCTATTCCCAGGGCATTTGAAAAGTTCTTTCATTGGTGAGGCAAGTGCATTCCTCCTCCACTCTTCATGAGTCCTAAAGCGTGTCACCTCCTGTGCCGGTTCTGGAGTGGTAGAGGATGGCTGTGAAGTTGGCGGCGGCTGGTAGAGATCCTTCCTGTTGTGCCGTTTGAAGTGCACATACTTTATCTTTCTCTGACCAGCATTCCTTTTAGACCCAGCATTCCACTGGTTCTGTCCGTCTGTGCAGGCACGGCCGGTTTTCCCCTGTCTCACAGCATTTTCTACCTAGAGAGATATAGTCAGGGATGGATTTTGACTTGCAAGGCCCATTATCTCAATGGACCCTCTCTCACAATTTGGTCCCTGTTATTTTAGCTGCACGTTCACAGTAGCTAATCCCCTGCGCTAAAAAGACAGGCCTATATTGTAGGGTTTACAGAATCGGGGCATAGGATCATAATAATAATAATCAACAATGGACTACATTGAGGTGTATGAAACACGTATTTATTGAATTAACTTCAGATATAGACTAAACACTATACACAATTAATTCAAATGCATTTACAATGAAAATATAATTAAAATCAATTAAAAACACATTTAATGCATCACATGAATAAAAATTATTTGTTACAATACAAAATAACATGCCTGTAAAGTTGCCTCTCTCTCTCTCTCTCTCTCTCTCTCTTTCGGAGCGGATGTTGGGAGTGAGTGCGTGTGTGAGAGACACGTGTGGGAGAGCGTTTTGCGTTTTTCAAGCTTTTCTTTCTTCTCTTTATTTCTTTATTTTCCTTTTTGTTTTACACCTCTGATCACATATTTAGGGGTTAGGGTAGGGATAAGTTCAACGTGGGGTGGGTGTGTGTGTGTGTGAGGCCGTATGACGTCTTCCCCCGCGGGGGGAGCGTCGCCTCTCACCCTCCGAAATGGTTTCAGGTGCGCCCCGGAGGCGAATACTTCTATTGAGGATGTTCGCCTTGCGGTAGGAGCCAAGGTTGGTAATGATAATATTAGTTCTGCTTCAAGAATGAACAAGGCGGTCGTTGTTTTTTTGAAAAGTGAAAATCAAGTAAAAACCTTAATTGAAAGTGGAATATGGATCAATGAAACGTATGTGCCGATTACACCGTTGTCAGCACCGGCAACGAAAATTGTAATCTCAAATGTGCCCCCATTCGTCGGCAATGAGATTATTATTAAAGAGTTGACTAGATTTGGTAAAATTGCCGGCGCTATAAAAGAGATTCCTGAAGCACACTGAAGCACGTGCTATCTTTTAGAAGACACGTTTACATGTTTTTGAGCTCTCCCACTAAAACGCTTGACGTATCTTTTCGGATACCTCATGGAGAGAGCTCATATATGGTGTATGCTAGTACGGAGACTTTGCGTTGTTTTGAATGCGGTGATATTGGTCATAAACGTTTCACTTGTCCGCACAAAGCGTGTAATGATGAAGAGCGAGGCCAAACTGAAACACCTGATGCACCGCAGATTGTGATGGAAAGCACACCGCAACAGTCTGGAACGGCAGATACAAATACCGAGGTAAGGCCAATTGTTTTGGAAAATATTGTCATTGATGCTGTGGTTCCAGGCTGTAGTGGTGGTGGTGGTAAGAGTGATGTTTGTGTTGGGGTAGTAGGCCAAGTACAGGAAAATGAGACGCATGAGGGGCAAAGTGAAGAGATGGATGATTCGTCAGAAGCAACTGTAGAGAGTTGTAGAGATGATGAGTCATTGGCTGATGTTGATGTGGTAAATTGTGGAAGTGATCTGTATTCAGTTGAGCAGATTAATGCATTTTTGGATGAGACTAAGGGTAAAAGTGTTGAAATTGGTAAGTTCTTTCCAGATGGGGATAAATTTGTGGTATCTGTTATGAAAGCGAGACAAGAATGCAGTCTAGAAGTATTATCCCAGCAGAAAAGGTTCAGATTAAAAAATATATATAACAACAATTAGGCAAGGAGGAGTAAAACCAGGCAGGGCTGTGAAACGCCGGGCTGCGAAAGGAAAACAAAAATAAGTGCACAATGGGTATCTATCCTTCTCCTGGTATTCTTTTCACAATTCTGTTGATTTCTGCTTTCCTACACTATTTCACTATGGATGTCCTAAGAATGGGGTCCCTTAATGTAAATGGTCTTAGGGCAAGAGATAAATGGGCGATGTTAAAAGAATGCATAAAGCTAAAAGAATTTAATGTGATGTTTCTACAAGAAACACACAGTGACATAAACAATGAAGTAGACTGGGGTTTGTGGTTTGATGGTCAGTGTGTTCTTAGTCATGGGACAAATTTTAGTGCAGGGGTGGCAATTTTGTTTTCTCCTGAATTAGATGTAAAGATTTTATCAATTGATGAATTAGAAAAGGGGCGACTTCTTCTAATTAAAGCTAAAATAAAAGATATGTGTTTTGTCTTGGTTAATATCTATGCACCAAATATTGGTAAGGATAGAATTTAGTGATGTGTCGTTCATGAACGATTCGTTCATTTTGAACGAATCTTTAATATGACTCGGGACTATCGAGTTGTCTCAGGGAGTGATTCGTTCATGTTGTGTTACCCGCGCATGCGCATTGCGCAACATATGGATTCTGAATCTGTACTGGAAACAGAAATGATTAGTTTATCTCTCGAGTCTCGAGTTCGGGTTCGGGGCGAGTCCGAGTCTTTCGTTCTTCCTGTCAGTCCCATAGAGCCTATGCTGTCAGTACCGGAAAGAGAAATGATTAGTTCATCTCTCGAGTTCGGGTTCGGCGGGTCCGAGTCTTTCGTTCTTCCTGTCAGTCCCATAGAGTCTATGCTTTCAGACCACCGGAAAGAGGAATGATTAGTTCATTTGAGTCTTCGGGTTTGAGTCCTTCCCTTCGTTCTTTAGTCACGTGAATTGTCACCGTATTGAACACCCAAATTCACAAACTTTTTACAAACGAATTCACAAACCTTTTACAAACAAGCACGTAGATGATGTATAATATAATAGTAGTTAATTAATGTACAATATATATAATAAAACACACCACAGATGCATAATATAGAAAAGAGACGGACAGGGCAATAAGGAATAATGGAACCTTTGTTTATAATGTTTATTGAACATATTTTGTATTTTAATGCCTATATAACACAATATTCAGACGCAGTCAATAATACGAATCTAATGTTGTATTTGATGCGAGACCCGTGGCCACGTGAGAAAAGAACGACGGACTCAAACCCGAAGACTCAAATGAACTAATCATTCCCCTTTCCGGTACTGAAAGCATAGACTTAATGGGACTGACGGGAAGAACGAAAGACTCGGACCTGCCGAACCCGAACTCGAGAGATGAACTAATCATTTCTCTTTCCGGTGCTGACAGCATAGACTCTATGGGACTGACAGGAAGAACGAAAGACTCGGACCCGGCCGAACCCGAACTCGAGAGATGAACTAATCTTTAATCTTTCCGGTCCTGCTATATCGCATGGCACGGCCAGCAGACAGCACAGATCAGAGTCAGACACTGACGAGTCAACAGCTAACGTCTCGAGACATGAGAGGAGGAGAACAAACCTGATAAATATGAAGTTGCAAAGCAAAGAACGTCTCGGATCAGGAGGTGAGGTGAACTATAACAGGGTCAGACTGCAATAGCCTGAACTTGAGACCCAGCAACTAATTAATAGCTAACGTTTCAGTTGCTTTTGGGTTTGGCTGCATTATTTATGTTATTTTCACAAATGTAATTAAGATTTTCGTAAGTACTAGACGTTTTGGGATATTTAACATGACATTTTAATTATATAATTATGAAATGAACGAAATGACTCGATAAAAGATTCGTTCATTTTACTGAACGAGACTCAAAGATCCGAATCAGTAAAATGATCCGAACTTCCCATCACTAATAGAATTAAGCTTTTTGAGATGTTAAAAGATACTCTTGTTTCTCTTTCACAAGAAGATGTTTTAATTTTAGGTGGAGATTTTAATTGCACCCCTGATTTTGTTATTGATAGGATTGGAGAAGAACCACATCCTCCTTCTGTTAAAGTTTTGAAAGCAATAACCTCTCAGTTTGGGCTAGTAGATGTGTGGAGGGAAAATAAAAACGTGAGACAATATAGTTGGCTTAAAGTGGCAGTAGATAGAGTTAGTGCGGCACGCCTGGATCGATTTTATTTACATAATAGTCAGTGTAATAGAGTGATAGGTGCATACATAACACCCTGCATTATCTCTGATCATCAGCTCATTTCAATGAATGTTGTTTTATCAGAAACAAAACCACAATTCTTTTATTGGCGTTTTGATATTAAATTACTTCAAGATGTTAATTTTTATGAGAATTTTAAAATGTTTTGGAATTGTTGGGTTGAAGAAAAAAATGATTATGAAAATCTGCTTCAGTGGTGGGAAATAGGGAAAACGCAGATTAAGCTTTTCTGTCAACAATTTATGGTACATACCTCTTGTAAAATTAAGTATGAAATGGCAAAATTAGAGAAAGATATTTCAAAAATTCAAAATATGTTAATTGATCAGAATAATGTAAATTTACAAGAAGATCTTAGCCAGAAGAGACAAGAGCTAAGTCAAATGTTAAATGAAAAAGTAAAAAGAGCTCTTGTAAAATCACATTTTGTTTCTGTACATGACATGGATGCTCCCACAACATTCTTTTTTAATTTGAATAAGAAGTGTATACATACTAATTATATGCATGCATTACGCACACCTGATGGGAATGTTACTTCAGATCCTTTGGAAATGAGGAGACTTGCTGTTGATTTTTATGTGGACTTATATGCTAAAGAGTGCACAGGTAATTTTGACGCTGATGAACTTTTTAACAACTTGCCTGTGCTGGATGAAGAAAACGTAAAGGACTTAGACTCTGATCTGTCTTTTGAGGAAGTTACAAAAGCAGTGAATCAACTTTCATCTGGTCGTGCACCAGGGATCGATGGATTACCAGCAGAATTTTATAAAACTTTTTGGGGAATAATCGGAAAAGACTTTTTTAAAGTTGTACAAGAAATCTTTAAAGCTGAGGCTCTACCTAAAAGTTGTCAACGAGCAGTGCTCTCTCTGATCCCAAAGAAGGGAGACTTGTGTCTGCTAAAGAACTGGAGACCAGTAGCTGTTTTATGTTCCGATTATAAAATATTATCTAAGTGTTTGGCAAACAGACTTAAAGGTGTTCTTGATGTTTTAGTACAAAAAGACCAAACATACTGTGTACCAAAAAGGTCTATTTATGATAATTTATTTTTAATGAGAGATATTATGGATTATGCTGGAATATATAATGTTGATTTTGGTCTGCTTTCTCTGGATCAGGAGAAAGCCTTTGATCGTGTAGATCACTATCTTTTCAAGGTTCTTAAGTGTTATGGGTTTGGAGAACATTTTTTATCATGGATAAGAATATTATATGCTGATGCTGTTAGTATGGTTAAAATAGGAGGAGGTTTAAGTGTACCAATTCAAATGAATAGAGGGATAAGGCAAGGGTGCCCTATGTCAGGTCAATTATATACTTTGGCAATAGAGCCGCTACTTTGTTTATTAAGAAGAAAATTGACAGGTATTCTTGTGAGTAATAAGCCAGAAGCTGATACTATTAAACTTTCTGCGTATGCAGACGATATTACTCTAATGGTTAGGAATTCACATGATGTTCAAGTTATAAAGGAAGCTTTAAAGATGTATGAAGGAGCATCATCAGCCAAACTAAATTGGCAAAAAACAGAGGCATTATGGTGTGGGTGTGAAAGAAACCCTTTGCCTGAATTACCAGGAAATGTGAAGTGGGGGATGACTGGTTTTAAATTTTTAGGAGTTTATCTTGGTAAAGATGAATGCAAGATGAAGAACTGGGAGGGGTTAGTAGAAGGAGTGCTTGTAAAGTTGTCTAAATGGCAATGGCTGCTACCCCAGTTATCCTACAGGGGAAGAGTCCTGATAGCCAACAATCTTATAGCTTCCACCCTTTGGCACAAGTTGATGGTTTTAGACCCTCCAAAAAACATAATTGAAGATATCCAAAAGACTCTTGTTAAATTTTTTTGGTCAGGACAACACTGGCTAAAAGCTGCTGTCTTATACCTTCCAGTTCATGAGGGAGGACAAGGATTAATTGACATTTGGTCAAGGATTGCTGTTTTCCGATTGCAAGTGGCACAGCGGCTTTTATATGGTCAGCATCAGCAGTGGATGGACGTAGCATGTGCTCTGCTGCAAAAAAACAGAAGAATGGGGTTGGATAAGCAATGGTTCGTCATGTCCTTGGATGGACTAGCATTGGAAGGATTGGTGGGCTTTTATAAGAGTGTGTTGCAAGCTTGGCAGACTTAATCATGTTCAAGAGAACGGGAAGGATCCAATCAGTGGATATATGAAGAGCCTTTATTTTTCAATCCTTGTATCTCTGTCGAGTTGCTGAGCTCTGCCACTGTAAGATCGGCAATGTTGAAAGCAGGAGTATCCAAAATCTGCCATCTACGCAGGGGACTGACCTGGATATCTGTGGAGGAACTGGCACAAAAGGTGGGCTTCAGGTCTGAACGGCTTATCAAGAGGATGTTGGAGGATCTTGAGGAGGTCCTCCCTGTTCCCATAAGGGATATCATGAAAGTTTACCCTGTGGAGAACTGTTATGATGGTGGTAATGCCCATTTTCCTGAACTGCATGTTTCCATAAAAAAAGAAGACTGGCAG
Source organism: Pimephales promelas (assembly GCF_988280905.1). Classification (NCBI taxonomy): domain Eukaryota; kingdom Metazoa; phylum Chordata; class Actinopteri; order Cypriniformes; family Leuciscidae; genus Pimephales; species Pimephales promelas. The sequence goes on along the minus strand of NC_142770.1, from coordinate 49,460,435 downwards.
GAAGATGGCAGAAAGTTGCTTTCAATGGAGATACCAGAACTGAATGTTTTTAGCAATTTGAGCAGACAAACAGTTTATAGAGCTTGTGTAAAAACTATAAATTTCCAACATCTTAAGGATGTAAGAGACACTAAATGGACAATGGTGTTTGATTCAGGCTCTTCCCCGAAAGGTAGCTGGCGGTCCCTGTACAAAAGACCCATTGAGAAAAGGGTGGGTGATCTTCAGTGGAGAATTGTGCATGGGATTTTAGCTACTAACAGACACAAAGCACTCCTTAATGTCTCAGATGATGAGGGTTGTCCTTTTTGTGGGGTACCTGAAACTGTTTTTCATCTTTTTATTGAGTGTCAACGTTTAGGAATAATTTTGGGTTTTATGGAAAGCTGGAGTTTACAGCTCATGGGAAAGTTTAACCGAGAATTGTTTATTTTTGGTCCCAAATATACAGCAAAATATAAATCCAAAGTGGTTTTACTAAACTACTTGTTTGGTGCAGCAAAGCTGGCAATTTGGTGTACAAGAAGAAATAAGGTGGAAGGGAGGGAAAGTGTGGACATTGTTTTGATGATGAGAGGTTTTATAAAGAAGAGATTAATGATGGAATTTGCGTATTTTAGCCTCATAAATGATGTTAACTCTTTTTTTCATGTGTGGGGAATTGATGGTGTTTTATGTGAAGCTGATGATCAGAGTGGTTTTGTATTAAATTTATGAGTGTTCAGTTTTTTTTTTTTTTTTTTTTTTTTAATATGAATGTTTTAAGGGTTTAAAAAAAAAAAATGTTAATATTGATTAATTAAAGAAGATCTAAAGTCAAAAAGTCTCTCTCTCTCTCTCTCTCTCTCACACACACACACACATACAGTTTCGTTCGCGCCCGCACATCTCTCGCGCGCCTAATTATTATCATCATGGCACACACACATTGCACTCTAGCCAAGTCGCCTATGATGTAGCTCGGATACCAACAATAAAAAAAGACATAGGCCTTGGCTACAATGGTCAAATAATCTAGTTACCTTCCACAGGATCGCAGCTGAGTGGGAACAAGATCTCCCTGGTCCAGCAACACACGTACATCCCGCAGTTTTAACGTCTCCAGCTTCAATTACCAGCACCCAAGCATTATGCCACGCATTGTTCAAACACTGGCTAGGCTCTACATTTGCTTTTAGATAAATAAAGTGATCATGTTTGTATGACATAACACAACCGACTTTGTTGCTGTGCAGATATTGGTATGCCTCGGAGGCTTTCAGATTGTCCATTGCTTTTCCATCTATTGCCATGGAGTGCATGAAGTAGGAGCAAATATTACTGTACGTTATCCTGGGCCACGTCGTCATGTTATCCTCCCAGTTCTGTACTGAATTCGGGTGGGGGATAGTAACGCCATCTCCAGTCAAAGTAGTGGAACCGTGTTCCCAAGCTAGCATCTTAATAGCTGTGTTTACACCGGCAGACGCTGTGCAAACCACTTCCGGCGGAAATTAATTGCATATGTGTAGCGTTATGGCGGCGCCCACAATTTGCCGCGTAAACTTGTGTATAGGCTATAGTTTCCTACTAATTATTCCGATTGTGTAACTTATCTAATTTAAATAGTTATACATTACAAGAACTCGAAATGCTTGAAGTAAGATTACATTAAGACTTTTTTATTTTCAGAATGGATCCTACACAGTACAGGGAAATAGTAAACTACAAAAGTAGCGGAGAATACCCAGAGTTAGTCCAAACCGTGGGTTCGTGGAAAAAACCCCATGTTAAAAAGCTGCCAACGTACCCATAATGGCCCCGATGGATCGCAGGAGTTCGTGGGATGCCCACTCCCGTATAAGCTTGGTAGAGAGAGGGCCTTTTACGACTAACCCCCTTTTTACCAATACCCACGGATTTCGGCCGAAACGGACGCCTATAGTTGGCGCTAGAGAGTCGAAACCCCCCCGCCCCCCCATCCCACAGACCCACTATCCGTCCAACCGTCCACCGGGTGGGTGGGAGTTTCACGGAATACTAACCCGCCCACTCCCAGGCCACGCCCCCCGTCCCACGGACCCACTATCGTCCGATCACCCACTAAACCGAGCCGACGCGTCGGGGCCCGCCCCCGGCCACGCCCCCGTCCCACGGACCCACTATTTGTCCGATCGCCCACTAAACCGGGCAAACGCCCCGGGACCCGCCCCCGGCCACTCCCCCGTCCCGCGGACCCACTATTTGTCCAATAACCCACTATATTTACCAAAAGTGCCGTAAGCCCACGCCCCCACTCCCGGGCCACGCCCCCATCCCGCGGACCCACTATTTGTCCAATAACCCACTATATTTCCCGAAAGTGCCGTAGGCCCCCCCCCACACGCCCCGGCACTTCGGGGGCCGCCCGGCGGGGCCGCCCACCCCCGTCACGGGGCCCCGACCCGGCTCGCTCTCACGGTCACGCCTCTGGGTCGGGGCGAGGCTAAATCGTTGCGTCCGCCCGAGGGCCCGGCGCTTCGGGCGTGTCGCTCGGGGAGGGCCCGAGAGTCGGCGTGCCGAATTTGGGGCCCCTGGGGCCTTTCTGTAAAAATCCCACTCGCCCATTAAATGAATGTATTCGCCACAGCGGTTTCGTGGACGCCGCTTCGCAAGGGCCTATCGACTAGGGGGCGCCGTTTTCCTTCTCGCCGCGGCCCCCCGGCGCGGACGGAAAAGTTTGGGGGCCCTCGGACCTCGTTCGCCGGTCGAAAGGCCCCGAAAAGGGACGCGCGTCCGCAAAACCGCTGCGAAACAGGTGGTCCCTGGGACGGCCCCCGTACGGGGACGCAGGGTCGTGGCGCGTTGAGATTTGAGATCCTGGCCCTCCAGGGGCCCCTGACGCGGGGCCCCGGTGCGCGGATCTCTGGGGCCTTTAGAAAAATTTGACTTTGCTCTAGCGCCCCCTGCTTTTGGTATGTCGGTCGGGGAGGGCCAAGGGGTGGGCGTGCCGAATTTGGGGCCCCGGGGACATTTTGAAAGAAATCCCACTCGCCCACTGAATGAATGTATTTCGCCACAGCGGTTTCGTGGACGCCGCTTCGAAACGGCCTATCGACAGGTGGGCGGCGTTTTCCTTCTCGCCACGGCCCCCCAGCGCGGGCGGGAAAGTTTGGGGGCCCTCGGACCTCGTTCGGCGGTCGAAAGGCCCCGAAAAGGGACGCGCGTCCGCAAAACCACTGAGAAACAAGTGGTCCTTGGACGGCCCCCGTACGGGGACGAAGGGGCGTGGCGTCTTGAGATTACAAATTCCGACTCTCCGGGGGCCCCTGACCCGGGGCCCCGAAGCGCGGATCTCTAGGACCCTTTGAAAAAATCGCCCCTCCCCCGCTAAATGACTGAAATGGCATTTTCAGTCTCAGAGTGAAAAAGCCATGAGAGAGGATTTTTTCACACAGGCCCGGAAAAGTGTGCCTCTGCTCTAGCGCCCCCTGCTTTCGGTATGTCGGTCGGGGGGGGCCGAGGTGCAGCACGCCGAATTTCGGGCCCCTGGGACGTTTCGAAAAATATCCCACTCGCCCATTAAATGAATGTATTTTGCCAAACGGGCCTTCGTGGACGCCGCTTCGCGACGGCCGATCGACTCGGGCGCGACGTTTTCCGACTCGCCACGGGCCCCCGACGCGGGGGCCAAATTTTGGGGGCCCTCGGACCTCGTTCAGGGGTCGAAAGGTCGAAAAAGGGTGAAAAATGCACATTTTGAAAATGACAAAGGTCAAAAAGGTCAAACCGACGAAACGAGCCGCCACACGGAGACGGAACGTCGCAGCACCCCGAAATTCGGCGGGCTCCGTCGTCTAGGGACCTCGAGCGGGGCCCCCGAGTTTGAGGGCCCTGGCTGCTTTCTAACCGTTTCGTAGGCCCCCGTTTGTAACGGGCCATTCATTGTGGATGGTGACTGAAAAGTGGCCCCCGCACGCAGACGGAGGGTCGCGGCACCTCGAAACTTCACGTTCCGACTCCCCGGGGGCCCCTGACTCGGGGCCCCGAATTTCGGAACTCTAGGACCTTTGGAAAAAATCGCCCCTCCCCCGTCATCAACTCATTTAAAGGCTTGAATGGCTCTTTCAGGGTAAGAGTGAAACATCCTTGAGCGTGACATGTTGCGCAGAGGCTAAAAAATATTTCCCTGGGCCCCAGGGCCCGGTGCTCTCGGCATGTCGCTCGGGGGCCGTTTCTATGTTTAATTAGCATAAAAAAAAAGCGTCCGCGGAACCACATTTTGGCGGGAAAAATTGTTTGGAAGTGGGATGTTGTCGCGTTTCCTCCTCCCGTCGTTTGTGGCGGCGGTCCCCGCCGATTAAACCACCTCTACCGTACAAAGCGCGCTCGGCCGAACGCGTGGCGCCGTTTTCCCGAGTCGTTTGAGTGTTTGATTGCCAAGAAAACCAGCGTCCTCAAAGACGCGTTTTGGCGGGAAATTTTTTTTAAGCCAGTCTGTGGGAATATCTTGGTGAAAACTTTTTTAAATGTGATATTCTGACTCTCTGGGCCATTGTGATTGCAAAATCAAGCTGTTTTGTGAAATTAGTCATGCAACAGGCTTTGTAATTAGGCCACACCTACGGTTTGGGCGTTTAAAAACAGCGGGTTCGTGGACGCTTTGGCGTTTGAGCTTTGTCGTTCGATTTTTTTCCGACGAAACGAGTTTATAAAGACTCGGAGGGATCCTTTGGTGCGGGCGGAAAAGTTTGGGGGCCCTCGGACCTCGTTCGGGGGTCGAAAGGCCGAAAAAGGGACGTCGTCCGCAACACCGCCATTCGTCCAATAACCCACGTCGCAACGCCCCATCGACTAGGGGGCGCCGTTTTCCGACTCGCCACGCCCCCCCGGAGCGGGCGGAAAAGCTTGGCGGCCCCACGACCTCGTTCAGGGGTCAAGAGGCCCAAAAAGGGGCCTGCGAGTTAGGGTTAGCGTGACGGTCGGGGTTAGCGGCTGGCGACGCCTTGCCTCTGCTCTAGCGCCCCCTGCTTTCGGCACGTCGCTCGGGGAGGGCCAAGGGTTCGGCGTGCCGAATTTGGGGCCCCGGGGACATTTGGAAAAAAATCCCAATCGCCCATTAAATGAATGTATTTTGCCACAGCGGTTTCGTGGACGCCGCTTCGCAACGGACTATCGACTAGGGGGCGCCGTTTTCCGACTCGCCACGGCCCCCCGGCGCGGGCGGAAAAGTTCGGGGGCCCTCGGACCTCGTTTAGGGTTCGAAAGGCCGGAAAAGGGACTCTCGTCCGCAAAATCACTATTTGTCCAATAACCCACGTCGCAACGCCCGATCGACTAGGGGGCGCCGTTTTCCGACTCGACGCGGGCCCCCGGCGCGGGCGGAGAAGTTTGGGGGCCCTCGGACCTCGCTCGGCGGTCGAAAGGCCGGAAAAGGGACGCCCGTCCGCAAAACCGCTACGAAACAAGTGGTCCGTGGGACGGCCCCCGTACGGGGTCGAAAGGTCGTGGCGCGTCGAGATTTGAGATTCGGGCCCTCCAGGGGCCCCCGACACACGGCCCCGAAGGGTGAAAACCTAGGACCCTCCTGTAGCGGGTTAGCTCTTTTTAACAACTTTTACTCAAAAGCCTCTTAGGGTACAAGAGTTGAAGAGCTTTCATTAGGGTTAAAGGGGTCAAATGGGTTGCCTTTGCTCTAGCGCCCCCTGCTGTCAGTATGTCGCTCGGGTGGGGCCCAAGGGTCAGCGTGCAAAATTTGGGGCCCCTCGGACCTTTCTGTCAAAATCCCACTCGCCCATTAAATGAATGTATTCGCCGCAGCGGTTTCGCGGACGCCTCTTCGCAACGGCGCATCGACTAGGGGGCGCCGTTTTCCGACTCGTCGCGGCCCCCCGGTGCGGGCGGAAGAGTTTGGGGGCCCTCGGACCTCGTTCAGGGGTCGAAAGGGCGAAAAAGGGACGTCGTCCGCAAAACCCCGATCCGTCCAATAACCCACGTCCCGACGCCCGATCGACTAGGGGGCGCCGTTTTCCGACTCGCCGCGGCCCCCCGGCGCGGGCGGAAAAGTCTGGGGGCCCTCGGACCTCGTTCGGGGGTCGAAAGTCCGAAAAAGGGACGCCCGTCCGCAAAACCGCTATCCGTCCAATAACCCACGTCGCGACGGCCGATCGACTAGGGGGCGCCGTTTTCCGACTCGCCGCGGGCCCCCGACGCGGGTGGAAAAGTTTGGGGGCCCTCGGACCTCGTTCAGGGGTCAAAAGGCCGAAAAAGACGGGGCCCCTTTCAAATGTTTTTGATATAGTGGGTTATTGGACAATAGTGGGTTTTTGGACACATGTGGTAGGGCTAACCCTAACCCTAATCGCGAAAACTCAACGGATCCACCCACCAATGGGCTCTTTGTAAGCGTCTATTTGAGCTGAAAAGAATGGTATAAGTTTTATAAAATTTGGTCCAGTATTCGCGGAGATATTGGCCGAAAACCGTCGACCACGTGTCATAATGGCGCATGGTGATGACGTCACGACCCTAGGCCTTCACCGGGTCCGACTTTGAACGCGAATAACTCCGAAACCACGCCGACTTTGGGCTTCAAACTTTGGGGTATTGGAGGGCCCATTGGTACCTCCCCACACAGCGAGTTTGGAGTTCCAACTCGGCTCGGTTCCCGAGATACATCCGGTTAAATCTGGACAGGAAGTGCCCGTATCTCGGAAACGGAAGGGCCCAGGACCTCGAAACTTTGGGGTCTTGAGAGGACCCCTAGGGGCTCCCCACAACCGAAGTTTCGAGCCCCAACTCCGTTTGGTTCCCGAGATATACCCGGTCAAAACTGGACAGGAAGTGCCCGTATCTCGGAAACGGAAGGGCCCAGGACCTCGAAACTTTGGGGTCTTGAGGGGACCCATAGGGGCTCCCAACACCCGGAATTTTGAGCTCCAACTCGGTTTGGTTCCCGAGATACACCCCGTTATACATAAGAAACTTTTGGACAAAACGGTCAATATCTCGGAAATGACGAGTCCCAGCGGTTCGTCCTTTGGGGTGGTGAGTGGCCCCTAGGGGCCCTCTCAGACCCCAGAGTCCCGAGGTTCTGGGACCCTTCCTTCTGAAGTGACCCCTTTTCTGTTGGGCCCCATATCTCGGCCTGTGGGGGCGCTAGAGCCTCGGGCTAGGGCCCGTTGGAGAGGGCCCCTAGAGACCCCAAGTTGACCCGAGTTTGGTGCATCTGGGCGGCTTGGTCCCAGAGTTATAGCCGTTCAAACTTTAGGGTTTATGCTCACTGGCCTTCAACACATAAGCTGCAAATGGACACAATCCCGCCTGCAATCATTTGAATGGGTTTTCGGGTAGTATATTTAAAAAATTGTGGGTTATTGGACACATAGTGGGTTCTTGGACAGTGGAATTATGGGATGGTGCTTGGTGCTACAGACTCAGGGGCCCCAGCTGAGTGCAGGAAAGTAGTTTATATCCAAATATTTTGAAAGCTAAGCTTAACCCCCCCTGTCCAAATACCCACTATTTGTCTAATAACCCACTATTTTTGAGATGTACTAACCCTTACCTTCATGCAATAAGCTGAAAATGGACAGAATCCCTCCTGCAATCTATTCAATGGGTTTTCGGGAAGTATATTTAAAAAATAGTGGGTTTTTGGACATGTGTTTTTAAGCTTAGCTTTCAAAACATTTGCATGAAAACTATTTATCTGCCCTGAATCCATAGCACCAAGTGCCATCCCATAATTCCCCTGTCCAGGAACCCACTATGTTTTGCAATGGAATAAATGGTATGTGGGTCATCCCACGAACACACTATTTGTCAAATAACCCTCTATATTTGAAAAGTACTAAATAATTAGGTCCAATTAGCATCAAAAAAGACAAGACAAGTGAAACTTTTAAAAGATTTATTTATTTAACAACTGATTGGACTCCTCCTCCTCCTCCTCCTATTCCGCATAGGGCGATGCCCTCTGTTTGGGTCGGCCTGTCCTGCAAAAAAAGAGAAAGAGACAAAGAGTCAGCAAACTCCACACCCACTTAAACATCAAACTTAAACAGACCCACCAAAAGATGTACTTACTGAGTGGGACGCGTCCTCTTTTGAAGCCTTCTGGCCCTCGAGTGTCTCCTCCTCCTAAACTCGAGGGCACGGAGGACCCGCACATCCTGTGCCCCCTCAATTGGCAGGGGTGGAGGTGGCAGCGGCTCCTGTTGCCGCCTCTCACTGAACCTCCTCAGGGCCGTGTAGCGCCGCCTGATGGCGCCGAGGGCCCTTCGGAGGTCGGCCACCTCCCTGTTCAGCTCAGCCACGATGAAATTGATGTTCTGGTCCTGGTCCTGGTGCTCCTCCTCGCCGCCCCCATCGTCCACCCGGAACTCCTCCTCAGAATCGACAAAATTGAAACCATTAAAATGATATACAACGATTGTGTCCTCCATTATTGCAAATTAAAGTTTGACCTGTGTGGGGCTCTTTTATAAACTTTTTGAGGCCACTGTCCAGAGTGGACTGTCCATTCAGCAGGCAGGCCACTTTCAACTAAGAGGACAGTCCAGAGTGGACTGGGGGTTTTCCAGACCACTTTCAACTAAGAGGACTGTCCAAAGTGGACTGGAAAAGGTCAGCAGGGGGGTTTAGGCCACTTTCAACTAAGAGGACAGTCCAGAGTGGACTGGGGGTTTTCCAGACCACTTTCAACTAAGAGGACTGTCCAGAGTGGACTGGGGGTTTTCCAGACCACTTTCAACTAAGAGGACTGTCCAAAGTGGACTGGAAAAGGTCAGCAGGGGGGTTTAGGCCACTTTCAACTGAGAGGACTGTCCAGAGTGGACTGGCATTTAGGCTAATGATACAATTATAATTTGAGGCTAATAATACATCACTTATGGCTGTGATGTACATCAATGTGTGGATTTTAATTAAGACACAATGATCAAAACTAGTGTGATGTGTTCAAAAGAGTGTGCTTAGTACAGTAGAGGTGAAAACTCACTCAAGTTATGTGAAAGCAAGTGCTCATTACAAAGCAGATGACAATTTGTTGACCCATTAAAGACAAGAACACGAAAGATTATTTAAAAAACTTTATTGTAAAACAAAAACTCAAAAATAATCAAAACTCAACAGAAAATCGGGGAGCAGTTCTTCTGAAAAACAAAACAAAACATCGTTTTAGTGGAAGGCTTATCGAGTAACCGCCGCAACATTAAGAATCGTGCTGACAAACGGACTCTTACCCATCTCCACGCACTCCCTCTGCTGTGCCAGCGCTGTGGCCCCGACAGCGGTCAGCTCAGCCCTGGGAGTGTTTTGTTCTGAAAAACAAAGCGTCAACTTAGTGGACCACTCGTGTATTATGTGCAGCGCTATCAGAACCGTGATGACACGGGGGATTCATACCTGTGAAGGCGGCCTCCAGGTCGTCGGGGGTCCACAGCGCTGGCGCAGGATTCAAGGAAGAAAAGAGCTCATCTGAAAGACAAACTGTCTGTTTTAGTCATCAACAATCATTAACAATCATCGATGATCACCGATATCAGGATTGTGACGATCGGCGGATCCATACCGAGTAGCTCCTGCATGTCATCGTTGTGCCCAGACTCGGGTGGCGGCACCTGAGGCAGCGCCGGCTCCAGGGACCGGGCCTCGGCCGGGGACCTGGACCGGGACCGGGCCTCGGCCGGGGACCGGGCCTCGGTCGGGGAGCCATCGGCCTGGGAGAAGTCGGGGACCATGGGGACGCCTGGGTTGCTCAGCCGCAGCGCCTGAAGCTTCCCCACGGTCACCGACTTCTCCAACGCCCTCACCACCCTCAACCTCGAGCTGGTCTGAAATGTAGAAAAACAGACGATGGCACTCATTATACCAACGACAAACATACAGCCGTATCACACACCGATTTAAAACACGGGGTCAGTTTTAACGCAGACTTACCGTCAGATCCCGGTGACCCTTAAGGAGATGTTTCTCCGGGTACCTGACGACCTTGCCGCAGAGCAAACAAGCCAAGTCCATCAGCTTTACTCTGCGGCGGGCATATTTAACCATTATGCCCCTCTGCTCGAAGTTGAGCATGGCGTGGACGCCCCTCAGGTGCTGGCTAATATATGCCATCCGAGCTGGGCACATGGGACATCGAACATCTGTGAGAAAAAATGTGCCAAAAAAGTCAAAACACACACACACACACACATTTTAACTATTTATTTAAGTCCACTTGAAAGAAATGATTTACAGGGACATAAACACGCACACACACACACAGCTTATGACACAAAACTGATGTGTAACAAACCATTTGTAACATTTTGCCACGGCCAACATGTCAACTTACCCTCTCTTAAACTTTTCGGCATCTTTAAAGGATGAAAAAAAAAACCCACACACTTTAATCAGCTAAAATCATTAAAGACAATTCAATCAATAAAAATGACAGGCCTTTGGGGGAACTTGACATTAAATAACTTCCCTGGACTGATCAATTTAGGCCCAAAGGTTAACCCTATCATTAAATGGTTCATTAAATCATTAAATCACAATTCAATCAATAAAATTTACAGTCCTTCATGGGAACTTGGCATTAAATAACTTCCCTGGACTGATCAATTTAGGCCCAAAGGTTAACCCTATCATTAAATGGTTCATTAAATCATTAAATCACAATTCAATCAATCAAATTTACAGTCCTTCATGGGAACTTGGCATTAAATAACTTCCCTGGACTGATCAATTTAGGCCCAAAAAATAAACTAAACAGTAATACACGTGTTACAAAGCACAACACGGGACTTTGTGTACGGTACAATATCATGGCACAAAGCACTTTAAAGTACAATTTAAAATAATTCACCAGTGCATAAGCTAAAATATCAGAGAGCAGGTTAGAGAGACTCACCGTGCATCAGACTACCAGCAAATGGGATTATTTTAGTGAAAATGACACTTCCCACGCCCTCTAACCAATCAGCACCATCCATTATTGTCACGACGACTGATAAACAATCTTCAGTCCTGACAAATGTGTACAAACAGAGCTTACAATAATTATTGTAATACTTAAAACCACTCCATCTATGTCTGTCTGTGTCAGTAGAGGTGGTTTGATGAAAAAAATAAAAACTCCAGTCCGCATTCACACTTTTCAGACTGTTTTTTTGACAGACATTTTGCAATTAAAGGTCCTGCCATGATGAAAACTATTTTACTGCACTCGGCAGGCCCCGCGGTGTCCATAGCACCAAGCGCCATCCCATGATTCCACTGTCCGTGAACCCCCTATACGTCCAATAACCCACTATATTAATGGACATTTTAATTAAAGTTGTTTTTTTCATGATAAAAACTGTTTTACTGCACTCAGAGGGCCCCCCCGAGTCTGTGGCACCAAGCGCCGTCCCCCTATTTTTATAATGGCATAAATGCTACGTGGGATGTCCAGATCTCGGCTCAAAGGAGCAGCAACGTATAACTTGTTTATGAAGCCCCACTTGCTTCTAGGGACACCAAATTTGAATCTCGTTTAGAACCTTTTCAGACCTTTCCGGGGAGACCACCCACGGCCCCGTGGGCCCCCAGGGGCCGGAGCTAGAGCATAAAACGTGATTTTCCGTGCTCTAAAACTCAACGCATGAGATATGAGCCGAAAACCGTCGGGCGCGTTCTAAAATGGCGTCAGCAATCCAAAATGGCGGCCGCCGAATCTCGGGACTAAATTGCCCGTATCTCGGTGACCCCGGCGAGTTGGACATCGTGGGTGGGCTCGTTGGAGAGGCCTTGTCCTCCACTGCAAATATATTAAAGTTCCTGGAACGTGGAGAAAGCGGCTCCCGAGAAAAAACGTCCTTTTCCCCTCCATTGATTATGGATGGTGACTGTAAAATGTGAATGGTGACTGTTTTCACCTAGAAACTGTACTAAGCACACTTTATTGAACATCACACTAGTTTTGATCACTGTATTTCAATTGAAATCCACACATTGATGTACATTACAGTCAAAAATGATGCATTATTAGCCTCAAAAGAAAACACCAGTCCACTCTGGACAGTCCTCTCAGTTGAAAGTGGCCTAAAAACTCCCTGCTGACTTTTGGACAGTACTCGCAGTTGAAAGTGGCCTAAACACTCCCTGCTGACTTTTGGACAGTACTCGCAGTTGAAAGTGGCCCGGAAAACCCCTAACACCGCCCCCGGTCCAAGTCGGCCGGTCCTCTCAGTTGAAAGTGGCCTAAACCCCCCTGCCGATTGGACGGCCGCTCCCAGTCCACTTTGGACAGTCCATCTTAGTTGAAAGTGTCCTCCGAAAGAGTATAAAAGAGCCCTGCACGGGTCAGTCTTTACAGCAAGAACTCGAGATGGCGATTGAAGACTGCCCGATCTGCTTCCGACCCTACCACCAGCTGAGCCAGCACCTGACCAACACCCACCTCGTGAGGAACAAGGAGGAGAGGAGACTGCTGCTGGCACTTTCTTCCGGGAGGGTGGACGTCCGGAAGGGCACTTGCCCGGTGCCCGCCTGCGGCAAGACCACCGCCCGGATGGACCGCCACCTGAAGTGCCACAGCGAGCTGACGCCCTCGACTCGGAGGAAGACTTTGGCATCCATCAAGCGGAGGAAGATCCTCGCTGACCTGGCCAACCTGAGGGCGAGTAACCCCGAAGTGCCGCTGGCCTCGACCCTGGACCAGGAGGACGTCTCGGGGCCTGTGGAGGAGGAGGAGGATGAGGAGGAGGTGGCGGACGCCCCTACTCCGCCCTGCGCCAACCCAGCCTGCCTGGACCTGCACCGCCAGGTGGAAACCCTGAGCAAGGCGCTACAGGAGGTCACCCGCCGCTACAAGCGACTGAGGAGGAGGTCGAGGTCAACCCCCTCTTCCCAGTTAGCGAGGGTGACGGGGAGGCTCCTGTCCGCTCTCAGGAAGGGAGACGGCGGCGGGGACGACGAGGAGGAGGAAGGAGAGGCCGGGCCTTCGGAGGAGCCGGACGACGAGGTCCCCCAGCCTCTCTCCCCTGCCCAGCCGTCTACGCAGCAGGAGAGGCATCCCTTCCCCGACCACGTGCCAGCTCTGAGTGAGTACTATTTATTTAATTTTAGGATTGCTTTTACCTGATGATTTGTTTAACTCGCTTAATTGTTCGTTTAAAGTGTGTAGCTTTTCTGTTGTTAATTTTGTCTGTAAAGCGCTTTGAGAAAGCAACTTTTAAATGTTTTTTTTTTTGTTTTTAAGTAAACGTATTATCGTTATTATTGCTTTGTGGCTTCTCCCTCTGCGGACAGTGTTTTCTGACCCCCGTGTTTTTGTTCTGACCCTGTATGTTGTCGTGTGTTGCGTCTCTCTTTTTGCAGACGTCCTGCTGGAGGAATTCCGGGGGCATCAACAGGGCGCCGACCCCACTCCCAGGCTGGTCAACAACGTGGGGTCGAAGATCTTCCGCATCAGGAACTTCGTTGCATTCATGGCGGCGGGGCACACCGACCTGGCCAGCTTTGGGTTCCTCAACCAGACGGCGAGGATGCGGTCTTGGCACCAGTCCCTGATCCAGGCCAAGATCGCGGAGCCGACCATTCAGATGTACCTTAAGAACGTGTCGCAGTTCTTGCTGTACATCTCTGAGACCCCGCCGCCCACCTGCCGCCTCTCCCGCACCGTCATGGTCGGCCTCAACCGGGAGATCAAAAGCCTGATCCGCTCGGTTCGGCGGAGAGTGGTGGTCCACGAGGTGGGGGTCAAACAGGCCAAGGAGGGCCACTTGATCCCCAAGGCCGCTCTCCGCCAGTGCGTTGCCTCCGCCAGGGCCGCCATTCCTGAAATCCTTGGTAAGTTTTTGCCTCCTCTTACCTCTTAAACCTTTGCGTAGCACTCTGTTTAACACATTTTTTGTTGTTGTTTTTCAACAGCCCGTCTGAAGGTGACCCTTGACAGGAAGGACCAGTGGTCATTTTATGGGCACCTCACTGCTTACCTGGCCTGCATCTACGGGCATCGCGGTGGGGTGTTCCAGAACATGACCATTGCGGAGGTGGAGGCAGCGCAACAGGCCACCATGGACGGGTGCTATGTGATTAATGTGAGTTGAACGTCAAATGTTCTCTCTCTCTCTCTCTCTCTCTCTGTCCTTCTCTTACGCCGCTCGTTTGTTGCTGTTTCCACAGATCTCAACCCACAAGACGAACCAGGCCTTCGGGGCCGCTCAGCTGGCAGTGACGGAGAACGAATATCAGTGGATGGCGGAGTTCCTGGCCATGAGGAAGGAGCTAGTGGGCGGTGCCGACGCCCATTTCTTCTTTTTCACATCCAAGCCCAGCCCGTGTAAGAACCTGAACCAGTATTTTCAGGAGGCATGGGCTGGGCTTGAACTGCCGGGAACTCCGACATTCACGGATGTCAGGACCTCCATCGCAACCCACGTGAGTTTTTCAGCCCGTGCTTTTCTGCCTTGTGAACTCGTGACGTAAGGGTGTTTGTTTCCAACTGTGCTTTTCTCTCTCAACAGGCCAAGAACACCATCAGCCCCGGGGACCGGCACAAAGTGGCACGGTTCATGTGCCACGACACCTCCACGGCTGACAAGTTTTATGCGTTAAACCTTGATGCCAAGCAGGCCCTGGAACAGCGGGCGTTGTTCCAGGCAGCCGTGGAGGGTGAGGATGCCCCCCCGGGGACCCCAGAGAGCCCCACCACCACCACCTCCTCCTCCTCCCGTCGCAAGGCGTCCGGGAAGCAGCGGAAGAGACCGGCCCCCTCCGCCAGCCCCCCGGACCAGGACACGGACCAGGAGCAGGAGAAAGATGAGGAGCAGGAGCAGGACCAGGAGCAGGACCAGGAGCAGGAGCAGGAGCAGGACAAGGAGAAACCGTCCACTTCGGTAAGTCTGACTTTTGGCGGGTCTGTTTAAATGTTTGTCTGACGAGTGTTTGGAGTGTTTGCTCATTCTTCTTTCCCTTCTCGCTCTTTGCAGGGCCAGTCCAGCCCGGCGAAATGAAGACGGCGTCCTGTGGTCCGCCTGTCTCCTATGAAGTCTCCACACAAAGTGGCCCAGAAGATGATTAGGACGGCGATCCTGAGGGCCAAAAAGAGGACAAGGAAGCCGACCAAATTTACTTTTTAAATAAAAAATGTTGTTCAATTTTAATCTGTTTTTTTGTTTAAATCAGTTCTTTAATCAGTTTTTTTCTAATCAGTTTGTGTTCATTTATAATCAGTTCAGTTGTTTTGTAATAAATGTTTTGTGTTCAATAAATGTTTTAAAAGTTTTACTTGTGAGTTTGGGTTCTTGTTCTAACAAATGTTTGAACAGTTTTGGGATGCTAATTGGTGGACTCGTTCGGGGGTCGGAAGGTTGAAAAGGGGCACAGTGGGTTATTGGACAAATAGTAGGTTCTTGGACAGTGGGATAGGTTGCAGGTGGGATTCTGTCCATTTGCAGCTTATTGCATGGAGGCTGGGGTTAGTACATTTGAAAATAGTGGGTTATTGGACAAATAGTGGGTTATTGGACAGTGGAATTATGGGATGGCACTTGGTTCTACAGACTCAGGGGCCCCAGCTGAGTGCAGGAAAGTAGTTTTCATCCAAATATTTTGAAAGCTAAGCTTAAAAACCACTGTCCAAATACCCACTATTTGTCCAATAACCCACTATTTTTCAAATGTACTTACCCGGACCATCATGCAATAAGCTGCAAATGGACAGAATCCCGCCGGCAATCTATTCAATGGGTTTTCGGGTAGTATATTTCTAAAATAGTGGGTTATTGGACAAATAGTGGGTTCTTGGACAGTTGGTTATTGGACAAATAGTGGGTTATTGGACAGTTGGTTATTGGACAAATAGTGGGTTATTGGACTGTGGGATAGATAGCAAGTGGGATTCTGTCCATTTGCAGCTTATTGCATGGAGACTGAGGTTAGTATATTTGAAAAATAGTGGGTTATTGGACAAATAGTGGGTTCTTGGACAGTGGAATTATGGGATGGCACTTGGTTCTACAGACTCAGGGGCCCCAGCTGAGTGCAGATACATGGTTTTTATCCAAATATCTTGAAAGCTAAGCTTAAAAAACACTGTCCAAATACACACTATTTGACCAATAACCCACTATTTTTCAAATGTACTACCCCCGACCTTCATGCAAAAAGCTGCAAATGGACGGAATCCCGCCTGCAATCAATTCAATGGGAATTTGAGTATGGTATTTTTTTGACTTTTTTTTGACCGTTTTTTTTCTTGATAAAAACTATATTACTGCACTCAGGGGGGCCCCCTGAGTCCGCGGCACCAAGCGCCATCCCATAATTCCACCGTCCACGAACCCACTATTTTTATAATGGCACAAATGCTACGTGGGATCTCGATATCTCAGCTCTGGGAGGGTCTAGAGCCTCCATTTTTTCACTCAGGTCTAAGTCCCAAGGCCCTCTATCCGAATCCCGAGTTTCGAGAAGATCGGAGAAACTTGTTTTTTCGGACCAAAAAAACCGACAGGGGTACCCCTGTCGCTTTTTTTGGCTCAAAATTTTGACTTTCTCCGATCTTCTCGAAACTCGGGATTCGGATAGAGGGCCATGGGACAAGGACCTGAGCGAAAAAATGGAGGCTCTAGACCCTCCCAGAGCTGAGATATCGAGATCCCACGTAGCATTTGTCCCATTATAAAAATAGTGGGTTCGTGGACGGTGGAATTTGGGGGCGGCGCTTGGTGCCGCGGACTCAGGGGGCCCCCCTGAGTGCAGTAATATAGTTTTTATCATGAAAAAAAATGGTCAAAAAAAAGTCAAAAAAATACCATAACCAAATCCCCATTCAATCGATGGCAGGCAGGGTTCTGTCCATTCGCAGCTTATTGCATGAAGATAGGGGTTAGTAGATTTCAAAAATAGTGGGTTATTGGACACATAGTGGGTTCGTGGACAGTGGAATTATGGGATGGTGCTTGGTGCTACAGACTCAGGGGCCCCAGCTGAGTGCAGGAAAGTAGTTTTCATCCAAATATCTTGAAAGCTAAGCCTAAAAACCACTGTCCAAATACACACTATTTGTCCAATAACCCACTATTTTTCAAATGTACTTACCCGGACCATCATGCAATAAGCTGCAAATGGACAGAATCCCGCCGGCAATTTATTGCATGGGTTTTCGGGTAGTACATTTGAAAAACAGTGGGTTATTGGACACATAGTGGGTTCTTGGACAGTGGAATTATGGGATGGCACTTGGTTCTACAGACTCAGGGGCCCCAGCTGAGTGCAGGAAAGTAGTTTTCATCCAAATATCTTGAAAGCTAAGCTTAAAAACCACTGTCCAAATACACACTATTTGTCCAATAACCCACTATTTTTCAAATGTACTTACCCGGACCATCATGCAATAAGCTGCAAATGGACAGAATCCCGCCGGCAATCTATTCAATGGGTTTTCGGGTAGTATATTTCTAAAATAGTGGGTTATTGGACAAAAAGTGGGTTCTTGGACAGTTGGTTATTGGACAAATAGTGGGTTATTGGACAGTGGGATAGATTGCAAGTGGGATTCTGTCCATTTGCAGCTTATTGCATGGAGGCTGAGGTTAGTACATTTGAAAAATAGTGGGTTATTGGACAAATAGTGGGTTATTGGACAGTGGGATAGATTGCAGGTGGGATTCTGTCCATTTGCAGCTTATTGCATGGAGGCTGGGGTTAGTACATTTGAAAATAGTGGGTTATTGGACAAATAGTGGGTTATTGGACAGTGGGATAGATTGCAGGTGGGATTCTGTCCATTTGCAGCTTATTGCATGGAGGCTGGGGTTAGTACATTTGAAAAATAGTGGGTTATTGGACAAATAGTGGGTTATTGGACAGTGGGATAGATTGCAGGTGGGATTCTGTCCATTTGCAGCTTATTGCATGGAGGCTGGGGTTAGTACATTTGAAAATAGTGGGTTATTGGACAAATAGTGGGTTATTGGACAGTGGGATAGATTGCAGGTGGGATTCTGTCCATTTGCAGCTTATTGCATGGAGGCTGAGGTTAGTACATTTGAAAAATAGTGGGTTATTGGACAAATAGTGGGTTATTGGACAGTGGGATAGGTTGCAGGTGGGATTCTGTCCATTTGCAGCTTATTGCATGGAGGCTGGGGTTAGTACATTTGAAAATAGTGGGTTATTGGACAAAAAGTGGGTTCTTGGACAGTTGGTTATTGGACAAATAGTGGGTTATTGGACAGTGGGATAGATTGCAAGTGGGATTCTGTCCATTTGCAGCTTATTGCATGGAGGCTGAGGTTAGTACCAAGGTTATAATCGTTAACGAAAACTAACGAAAAAACGAAAACTAGATGGGAAAAAACATTGTCGTTAACTGAAATAAAAATAAAAACGAGCCATTACAAAAAAACTATAACTAACTAAAACTGTAATGTGTGTTTGCAAAACTAACTAAAATAAAATAAAATTATAGAGCAAATGTCCTTAGTTTTCGTCTTTAACACTATTTAAAACACGCAGTGTATTCGTTGCATTTCATTTCCCTGTAACGCTCTCTCCCTCCGTCTCTCTCTCAAATGCACGCACACACACAGCCCCTCCCCTCAGTGCAATGCACACCGCGTCTCTATGAAAACGAGGGTTCGATCAATGTTAAAAGCAAGTTCGCGAAAGGTTGGTATCTCATGATGAACATTTTACACAATCACACATTAAAAGGTGGTGTAAAAATATGTTAATGTCAACCCGAGAAGCGATTGAGCCTTCGTTAGAAAGTTACTGACTTAGTTGCAATTTTGAGGTAAAATGCTGCTGGGCAGTGGGCATGGCCGTGGCTAACCAGTCCGGACCTTGGCCATGTTTTTTTTACATTCAAAAATGGAATGGCATGATTGAATGATTATGTGAATGATTAATTAGCCATGTTTAGACCACCTGTGTGTTTGCAATTCATGTTGCAGCGAGAAGCTAGCGCAGTGAAGGGGGCTTGAGAACGCATTGTGAATGAGGGCGTTAGTGTAGCCTCTGTGTTGCCAGATCCACCTAATCGAATGGTGCGGTAATCTTCTGGACCTGTTTTTCGGATTTTTTGTGACACTTTAGGAAGTTATTATAGTGGAAAGTTGCATGTTAGTGTTAGTGATATATTAATCTTATTTCCAAAACACAAGCTTTGAAATAATTTCGAATTGTTATTATATTATTTGCTTGTTTTTCGTAGCAATATCTGGCAACATTTTACTGTCTGCGTTAATAAAAAAAGCTTATAGACAAACTGCAATTGCATAAGGCAACCACACCAAACGCAATGATCATTGTGATTATCTGTAAAAACAATAGCATAATACAGATCTGTATGTTACAGAATAAAATTTGCCAAAATAACCTTACTGGCCAGCTGGAAGACAGCTCATGCTTTGTTAACGTTTCACATAGTCATCATAAATGCAATAATTAAAGTAGTGTTTCTCAACTAGCAATCTATTCTACTAGCAATTTATTTAGACCTACTTTTATTCTGTTTCTTTGCACAAAACTCTCCAGAAAGTGCCATTTAATAGTTAATATAATATATATATATATATATATATATATATATATATATATATATATATATATGGTAATTCCTTTAAAAAATCCCTTCATGTCCATGGGGAAATGTGGGTCCAATAGCCTAACCATTATTATATTACTAATTATTGTGAGGTAATTATTAACTATTATTACCTCACTAGTTTTCAGACCCTGGTTGCAGCCTTGCTGCTTGGTTGTCGGTGTCAAAAAACTCTATAAGCTGTGATTCAAATATTAAATAATGTTATGTCATTATTTTACTCTTACACTGACTGTTTGCTGCTTCAGTCCAGATTAGTGTTGTATAGGGTAAATTTAGTATAAGGTGTGGAAATTGTAAAGCTGTGGGATT
Source organism: Pimephales promelas (assembly GCF_988280905.1). Taxonomy (NCBI): domain Eukaryota; kingdom Metazoa; phylum Chordata; class Actinopteri; order Cypriniformes; family Leuciscidae; genus Pimephales; species Pimephales promelas. The sequence goes on along the minus strand of NC_142770.1, from coordinate 49,440,574 downwards.
TTTTTATAGAAGATATCTAGATTGTTACGGTAAAGGATTTTCACATTGTAGGCTTCATTTTATGTACTGGTTTTAATGTTGAATAGATATTTCTAAAATTGTATGATGTTTTTGTTGAGTTATTGTTACACAATTCTTTTTCTGACCTTTTTCAACCTTGCCCCTGACAAATAACCCAAACTACAAAAAAAAGACTAAAACTAACACTAAAACTAATAAAAACTAAACTAAAACTAAGCATTTTCAAAAAATAGAAACTAAACTAAACTAGCAAACCCACTTTTAAAACTAATTAAAACTAAACTGAATTTGAAAACAAAAATTCAAAACGAAATAAAAATAAAAACTAATGAAAAATGCAAAACTATAATAACCTTGGTTAGTACATTTGAAAAATAGTGGGTTATTGGACAAATAGTGGGTTATTGGACAGTGGGATAGATTGCAGGTGGGATTCTGTCCATTTGCAGCTTATTGCATGGAGGCTGGGGTTAGTACATTTGAAAATAGTGGGTTATTGGACAAAAAGTGGGTTCTTGGACAGTTGGTTATTGGACAAATAGTGGGTTATTGGACAGTGGGATAGATTGCAAGTGGGATTCTGTCCATTTGCAGCTTATTGCATGGAGGCTGAGGTTAGTACATTTGAAAAATAGTGGGTTATTGGACAAATAGTGGGTTATTGGACAGTGGGATAGATTGCAGGTGGGATTCTGTCCATTTGCAGCTTATTGCAAGGAGGCTGGGGTTAGTACATTTGAAAATAGTGGGTTATTGGACAAAAAGTGGGTTCTTGGACAGTTGGTTATTGGACAAATAGTGGGTTATTGGACAGTGGGATAGATTGCAAGTGGGATTCTGTCCATTTGCAGCTTATTGCATGGAGGCTGAGGTTAGTACATTTGAAAATAGTGGGTTATTGGACAAATAGTGGGTTATTGGACAGTGGGATAGGTTGCAGGTGGGATTCTGTCCATTTGCAGCTTATTGCATGGAGGCTGGGGTTAGTACATTTGAAAATAGCGGGTTATTGGACACATAGTGGGTTCGTGGACAGTGGAATTATGGGACGGCGCTCGGTGCCACGGACTCGGGGGCCCCGGCCGAGCGCAGACGAGTGGTTTTCGTCACGACCGGAACTCCGATCGAAACGTCTATCGAAAACGCGGCCCAAATCCCCACCCGACGGATCGGCGGCGGGGCCGCGTCCGATCGCTGCGCGTCGGGCCGACCGGGGAAAAAAAAAAAAAAAAAAGCGGGTTATTGGACGAATAGTGGGTCCGTGGGACGGGGGCGTGGCCCGGGAGTGGTCCCGGGACGTTTTCGCAAATATAGTGGGTTATTGGACGAATAGTGGGTCCGTGGGACGGGGGCGTGGCCGGGGGGCGTTCCCGAGACGTTTGGTAAATATAGTGGGTTATTGGACGAATAGTGGGTCCGCGGGACGGGGGCGTGGCCGGGGGCGGGCGGGGGGCGTTCCCGAGACGTTCCCCCGATTTAGTGGGTTGTCGGACGAATAGTGGGTCCGCGGGACGGGGGCGGGGGTCCGGGGGCGGGTCACCGGACCCCCTGTGGGAGCGGTGGCCGGTCGGACGTTTAGTGGGTTCGCGGGACGTTCCGGGGACGGCTCCCCCGTGGGGGTCGAGGCGGAACTGCCCCCGCGCCCCCCTGGCTTCGGGCCGCTCCCGTCGGCCCCCCGGGGGGCTCGGGGCCCGCCCCGCCCGCCCGCGCGCCCCCCAGCGCCGGGCGAGGCCCGGGGGCGCCATCGGCCGGACCCCCAAAAATTTCGGGGGGCCGGCGCGCTCGTCCGGGGACCGCCGTCCGCAGGGGGACTCCCCGCTGGTGGAGCGTACCTTTTTCAAAGTTTTGGACTAGCTAGAGAAATTATTGAAAGCAGAAAAATATGTAATTCGGCGACGCGCTCATCACTATGTTGTCCAGGGTAAGACACTGTAACTTACAGTTATTTATATTTTGTATGTATCCGACAACATTTGGCATCGCTATTATTATAAAAACAAATGTTAGCGCTGCAGGTGTCCAATTTTCACAACAGCCAGAGGCAGTGTTGCCAGATGTACGATAATTATCGTATTTGTACGATAATTTTGACCTCTGTACGATGTACGATCAATAATGAAAAAAATCCCATAATGTACGATAATTTCAGATTTTTGTGATCGGGGGTCATAATCATAGTGCTTCTATACTCATTGATCTAGCTGTTGATTTACGTCATGCTTGTGAGGAGAAAATGAAGGCGAGAGAGCACGGTATGAGGGAGAGACTGCGTGCGTCTCCCCCGCTCCCGTCATCAATCCAGTCGACTCTCGCGGCAACGCGTCATAGTTGGGGGGCGTGGTGGGGGAAAGCAGCGTATGTATTTGAAAGACAAAAATGTCATATTGCGAGTCATTGACGGCTGCCGACCGGCAACGGTACATTGCAAAATGAACTGTAATAGGTTATGATTGCCTTTATTTAATTAAAAACTGGGTCAATGACCCACCAAATGGCCGGAGGTGTCGTTTCCAGACTATTATCTGGTTGAATCTCCAGGTAAGACATCGTGGTAGCTACTGGTAACATAAGCCTAACTCAATCAACTAAGTTGATATAAGTTATTGTAAGTCCACAAAACCTTGTCACTTAACAACTGTACGTAACCTTCACTCCAAACTATTAATCCTTTTGTAAAACGGTGATCAGTAACCTCGAAATTGCCGAGGGGTTTTGCTGACAGAATCCGAATTCTCACAGACTGCACTCTCACTCTGTATTGAGCTGATAACCTTAAGCTAATAACGCTAATGTGAATGAGACATCCCTTAGGAAAAACGAATCTTGTAGTATTTTAGGACAAAATATTATACAATATTATACAAAATATTACGTAATTCCTTTTATAAAAATACTATAGTATTTTACAGAGGAAGCTATTACAGAACATCAGAGTATTATAGAATATTATAGATATATAATATTCTATCTATAATATTTAATATTATAGATATTATAATATAGATTATATATATTGTTATAATCTATATAAGATTATAATCTAATATAGATTATATATTATATAACCCCCCCCCCCCCTTTGACGTGTGTACGATCATTTTCTTCCAAATACGATAATTTTGAGCTTCTGGTACGATACTTTGATATTTTCAATCTGGCAACACTGGCCAGAGGCGTCATTGCCCATTCAAACCTGCCTGTGCCAGAGTCAGACGCGCTCAGCGCTCATCATTTAACTGTTGTTCAGTGTTTGCAAACAAAGTTTATCTCATGTTTCTTCTGACTGACATTTAAATACAGACTTTTATGCTTGTGGAGGTGACTAAAAAAACTTGAAAACTTGTGTAACCAGGTCAAAAGTTATCAAACCAATTACTGCACTGGTTAACTAATGCTCTAGGATAAGGGAAGTTACACCACAGACTGTTCCAGGGTTTTCTCATTAATTGATGGAATAGTACGCTAGCCCTTTAAGAAACGCGATGTGTGACATTCTGGAAGAATCGCGAGATTCTGCTGTGTACAGCGCGTGGTCACAACGTGATTTGAAGTGCGGCTCATGCGGTGGAGTCCTGAGGCCATTAGACGCCGATGTTACTGTTAAAATAACAAAAAAAGCACATATAGTAACTTGGAAGTCTCTCTTAGTGTGTTGTGAGGATTGTGTGTTGTGCTGAGGGAACTTTGAAATTCTGTCGACTCGAGATGCATACCTATGTGGAGAAATCCGATCGACAATAAATCTCGAAGCGTGAGTGATTAATCATAACTAATGTCAGTTTATTATTGAGAATATTTTGTTGTGTATGATGTAATCTGAACATTAAGTGATTAGTGATCATTTTGGTTGATTAAAGAGGGGAGAGGAGTATTCTTAAGGCCTCCTGAGTGTTTCCAGGCCGAGTGTGAAGCAACAGAGTGAGTGTTGTTAATTAATTAATCCTAAAAAAAGTGTTTGCTGCTTATACGTGTGTTTATGGCAATCGGTTGATTGTTAAATAAGTGTTATACTGTGTTTATTGCTGTTTCAGAAGGAGAATTGAGTTCAGCATTCAATGTGACAGTGTGTACATGCTATAAAGTGTGTTGATGAACAGTAAGTTTAATTTGATTATTATAATAAGAGTCATTTGATTATTTCTTTGTGGAATATTAGAATGTATTAATGTTACTGGAAATGTAACTTCATTTTTACATTTTTCATGCATCTTTTATGTAAGATAAGCAGCTTTATTTTGTATTCTGTGTTGACAAATCTTGTAACAATCTGTGTATGTGTTTTTCAGAATACGAGTCCACTATCGTTGTCTATGTTAATTAGATTCCAGTAGTTTATTTGTTAATGTGGTGACTGAGAACAGAAAGACAAGAGAGACTAGAGTTGATAACAAAATATCTTTATTGATTCCAACCAATGTAACAAGCTTTCCTGTCTAGTATCACATATTTGCATAGTTAACGCTGCGCTGTTTCAAGTGCAGTCTGGAATAAACGATCCCACAGATAATTTAAATCCCTGTGTCTAGTGTTGTCACTAATATTCACACCGGGCCACACTTGTTCAAAAGTCATAACACATACATTAAAATAATGTGGTTGAAGAACACATGAAATTAAAAGACAATTTTGTTAATATTACCCTCAGGTGCTCTTCAGTCACTTCAGACCGACAAAAATTCACATTTAATTTCACATATTTTCACATTTCGTATGACTTATTACACACGCTACCCAAAACACACATGCACACACACAAGCACTGAAACACACAAACAATATTGAGACAAACATTCTTTTCACATGAGAAACATGATCTTATCCTGCACTGCATAATATCCATTCAACACACACACACGCACACGCACACACACACACAGTGCGCGCACACACAAACACACACACAGTCCTTGCTCCCAATTCAAAACAATAATCTGATATGATCACAATATTACAGTGAAAACTAGAGTAAAGTTTTATTCTAAGACCCCCCCCCCCCTCCCATTTGCCATCGATGATTTATTTATTTATTTTTTTGTATAGATGGAGAACTTTTTTATATCCGCCATAAGGGCACAGACAAACAGTTGAAAGTGAAGGTGGTCAGGGGTGCTGCAGAAGCAGACAGCATTTTCAAAGAATTCCATGCCAGTGAGGCAGGTGGGCATAGTGGCAAGGAGAAGACAATTAATGCCATTTCTAGCAGATATTATTGGCCTGGGATGTCAGTTGATATCGAAAACTGGGTGAGTTTTACTGACATTTTGTTACATTGTATAAACAGTGCCAGTTCCTATAAAAAATGAAATAAATACTGAATAATGTTTTTTATTCCTCTCTTCAGATTAAACTGTGTTCTGCGTGCCAGGCGAATAGACCCATCAAACTCCAGGAAGAATACACTCCAATAATTGTGTCGTCTTCTTCTTCTTCTTCTTCTTCTTCTTCTTCTTCAAAAAAAAAAAAAATGTTGTCCAAAAATACATTGCCTGCTTTGTTTGTGTAGGTGACTGAACCATGGGAGTTGGTAGGCATGGACTTAATTGGCAAGTTGTCAATCACTTCGAGCGGGAATCAGTACATTTGTGTACTGATAGATTATTTTACAAAGTGGGTGGAGGCTTATCCACTTGCCTCCAAAACAGCCGAGGAAGTTACAACGTGTGTTGTAAAAATGTTTTATCGTTTCGGGGCGCCGAAACGAATACTCACAGACCAAGGCAGGGAGTTTGTGAATCAGGTTTGTATTTGCATTTGCTCAATTGTTTAATTTATTATTAATATTGTTATGTATTTTTTATTATACCGATACATTTATTTTCTCCAGATCAACAAAGAAGTTTGTTCTTTGTTCGGTATACAGCGCAGTCTGTGTTCACCGTACCATCCACAAACCAATGGGTTAGTGGAGCGAATTAATGGCACAATACAGAGGTAAGATTAGAAATTGTAAAAGTTTAAATTCATTTGTCCATCTTAGGTATCATTTACTTTCATTTATGAGCCATAAAAACTTGATGTGTGAAATATAGGGGCTTTCTTTTATTAAATTTTTAGAATTTGAAAGAAATGAAAGACTGATAAGTGTAGTTTTGTAATTAAATTGTAGTCCTTGAAACCCCAAAATAGAGCTTGAAAACTCCTTGAAATCGCTGGAATTTCAATTTATGGTATCTGTATGAACCCTGCAAATAATACCCACAATGGTGGCCTTTGGGTCCTGAACATAAAGAAAAGGCAAAAAAAATTATTTAGAGAAAGGGATAGATGACTGAAGGTGCACAATACACACCTCTTTGTTAAAATAGTAGTTCACTTTTAAAAGAACGTTTGCTGATAATTTACTCACCCCCATGTCATCCAAGATGTCCATGTCTTTCTTTCTTCAGTCAAAAAGTAATTAAGGTTTTTGATGAAAACATTCCAGGATTTTCTCCATATAATGGACTTCAATGGGCACCAAACGGTTCAAGGTCCAAAAGACCGCTTCAGTGCAGCTTCAAAGGGCTTTAAACGACACCAGACGATGAATAAGTGTCTTATCAAGGGGCATGAAAAAGATTTGTTCATTTTGATGAACGAGTTTGAACAGGAGAGTCACGAACGCTCATCACAGAACAGAGCAAGGCGAGCATTTGTGCTTATAAAACTTAAACTTTGTTATTTTTTTTAAATGACCGTTTCGCTAGATAAGATCCTTATTCTTTTTTTTTCTTTTTTAAAATGATTTATTATTTTTATTATTTTTAATAAGACCCTTATTCATCGTCTGGTGTCGTTTAAAGTCGTTTAAAGATCAGCAACTGTGCAGAAAAAAGTGTACAGCAATGAAGGGTTGACACTAAAACATCAAGAGTGCAAATAAGACCCCCCCCCCCCCCACACACACACACACACACACACACACAAACACCCACAGGTTTTCACTCTCACTTCTGTGTAGTCCATGGTCGTCCGATGATGACTTTTCTTATAACTTGTGGGTTCTCCGATGCGGGACACACCCAGTGTTTCACAAACAGGGCATATGAAAGTTTCTCTCACAAACACTGGATGTAAATACAGCTGGCATACTAATCCCAAATAAGAGACAAAAGTACGCAAACATTTTTCTATTTACATGATGAGGTTTTTATAGTCACAGAGTGTACAAATAACAAGGTCATATGAGACACAGCCATCTTTTAAACGTATAATTACTGAAATATATTCTCAGAAGGCGAAGCACTGCTACTTGGGCGGAATGATTCCCACTGCACCTGAGACGCACTGTGGTGAGGAGCAGAGAGTTCGTTCAGAGTTGGAGTAATAGAGTCAGCAATTACTAGAATGTAAAAGCATAGTTTACAATCGTGGGTGTTCATTGTATTGTAGCTGCGACAATAAACAGGGGAGACTGGGTAATACCATGATGTTTCACAGGATTCCAACGAAAAACACATCCAGACTAATAAATATCACAGAACATGAATTATTACAGTAATCGATATATTTTAAATGGAATTTATTACAGCTGAACCAAATGTGTTCAACAGCATATAATACAGTAATGTTAGATAATTGCATTACAATTGGCTAGAATAAGGGGAAAGTAATAGCACAAGGCAAATGGTTTTTGCACAATGAACCCACAGTAGCCTAACCAGGGGCGTAACTACCCAGTTTCAGAAGGGTATGCAGCAACAATTTTAGCGTTCTGTAATGTTAAATTCAGCAGTCTGGTGCACTTTGAGAGTTCAAAATTAAAAGCTCCAACCCATATTCAGGGTGCAAATTAAACAAAGAAAAATCTTCCTTTTAGTTAGTGTCTGTCTACATTATAATAATAGTTATAATATTAATCCCATGATACTAGTAATAGCCATAAAGGCTATTGTAAAACAAATGCACTGAAAAATAAAGGAAACTTTCATAATTAGTTTTGCACTATGGGCCAGTGTGTGAGAAAGAAAAAACTAAAGCTGACTTTTTTTGACCAATGCATTACACCAGCACAGCGCCGCCAATTAAGCAAAAAACAAAACAAAAACAAACAAACAAATGGATCAATTGACATGCCATCTCCTTTTCTCTCTTTCTTTTTCTATTTTTAGCCCCACAGCATTTTGTTTTATCCATCTTTTTCGTCGACAACTCACTTCTCGTACCTGCTCGCTCAGCGCTCATGGCGCCCCCGCCCGCTCGCGATATTACCCGCCCCCCTTCTCCATGAGGGCGCCTACTCTAGCCTGGCTTAAAGTCCTCTAAAATTTTATATAACATTGAAGGAATGCAGAAATGATTTAGAAACGCACAACAGCAGCTACATATAGAAATACAATATAGCCTATATATATATATATATATATATATATATATATATATACACACACACACACACACACATATAAATGTGACACTATGGATCATTTAGACAGTGCACACATATATATAAATATATATATATATATTGTAACATTTTTAGATGCATGATAAAAATGCATCAGCCAATATGCTATTAATGGAAATAAATAGAAACATTTGGATATGTTTATTTTTTGAAATTGTCACTAATATATTCACAGCCTCCAGTCATGAGCTGAAGGCCCTTGTCAAATTCTGGGTCGGTTGGGAGGTTCCCACTACTTCCCTCAAACTGGAGGTATCCAGAGTTAACCTCCCCAAGGCATCCACATGTTTTGAGACCCTACGTCTTCCATCCCGATACACTGATTACACAGCATTCAAGAAAGAATTACTTGCATGCATAAATACAGTCAATACAGGATTTGGGCTGGTGTAATAGTGGTGCAACAGTTCTTTAACAGTTTAGGTCTATTTCTTGTTCTATTAACCATCTATATCCATTGATTCTATCGAACCATGTTCATGGATAGTGTGGTGGAATTGTTTATATAGTTATTAATTTCAGTTTTTTGTTTTTTTTAACATGTGCAGTCACAGACACTTTTTTTTACTTGATTTATTTGAAAAAATAAAAGCACTACAGAGGTTGAAAATAATTACCAAACTGTTCTTCACTGTTTATGCAGTGATATGTTATAAACCTGTTAATGACATAACTGTAGTTTTTGTATTTTTACATACAGTAAGTCTTTTTGTTTACTTAAAATTCAACATGGACAAAAGGTTGAAAAGAAAAACAATAAAACGGTTCTTCAGTGTTTGCCCAGTATGTGCTGTATGTAGTGAGTGGTTGCCAGATAGATATCTCTGCCATATGATGTTGAGGGTCCCATGGGATCAATGGCTGCTTGAAGTCCTGCTAGCTCTTCTGGGGTCAACAGGCTGTCAGCCATGGGAACAATGACTCCATGTAGTGAATCATAAGGCAGGCCACAATCTTCCCAGTCAAGGTGTTGAAGGGACAGTTCCTAAAACGGATTAATCAGTATTTTATTTATAAATAAATTTATATCAGCAAGTAATATAACATAGCTTAAAGGGGCGATGAACTGAGAAATCAAATTTTCCTTGAGCTTTTGACATCTAAGAGGTCATCATATTATAAGAATATCCTGTAAGTTTCGAAACTGAAAACATCCTTGTTAGTCCAATCAAAGCTTTTATTGACACCAGGCTCAGCAAACTCGGCTCTGTCAAAGAGGATAAAACACCACCCCCACAGCAGATGATCAACGCCTACTTCAACACGGCTGGTTTTGCCCTGCCCACCAATTCACGCATTACACACATAGCTCATTATAATATGCAAAACTGTTATCCACTCACATCAGTGGGCGTTTACTTCCAAGTCTTCAGTGCAGACGCCCATAAAAACCAAGAACTGTTGAGCTAGGCTCAAAACTTGGGTAGTAAATAGCCTATTACTTATTCATTTTGATGTTTTTGAATGCAAAAACCAAGCGAACGTCATAAGTTGACCTCAAACAACAATATAAAAAGCCAGTTCATGACCCCATTAACAAAATATCTGAATAACAATAGCTGGGTCAGCAAGGTCAAATTTCCATCTTCTACAAAAGCTAGAATAGCTTACGCTTTTTAATCTTGTTGCAGCGATTTGTTTGATGCCATTTTGTTACCTCAGTGTCTTCAAACTCTGGCTCTGCCACCGCATGCTTCCCATCTCCCAGAGCTGATTGGGTGTCATGTTCCCCTCGGTTCGAATAGGGTGGTTATCCCATCCATTATGAAATGCGTCCAGGCTAGCTTGTATTCTGGGCAAGAACACATAATGGCAACTAAAAAGATGCATGTTGTTAGATAGGTCAAAGAACCCATCATCTTCCAGTGAGTGCAGCACACTATAGTATATGGTGGTTACAGCACACCACACGTCTCTCCACAGTCTCTCAATCCTGAAAAAGTGATATTTTATAATGAATTATTGTCAATGTAAATTTTTATTTAAATTAATTTAGTCTCATTCCAAACATATTGTTTCATGTAGATACATCATTACTTTTATCTAAGAAAGGTATGGCAAATAATTAAAAGTGCCACTACCATTTTTTTTAAGTGATTAACAGATAAAGTACAATTATACTTTTACGAGTCTCATTAGAATTATATTTTTAAGACCCTAATATAATGTCAGGAAACATGATACATCTGCCATTTAAAAGCAATTAATCTTTAAACAAAATTTATCCTATAGACAACCAAAGTCCTACAAACATCAAAAGCAACAAAAAAAGACCATAGCAATACATTCGAAGAGAAGAGGAAAAACTACCTGCCTCTGATTGTGGACGCTCTTTCCAGCAATAAAGCTGGACCTTCCTGTGCCCCGTACGGTGAACATCAGACGTGCTATGTCGACATTCTCTACGCCATGGTCACCTCTTACTCTAAAGAATAATTGATAAACAGTAATCATGCTAAACATAAATATAAGAAGTGAATACATGCAGCATTTCCAACAATTTCCTGTCAAAGCCTTTTTTATGTCACTTCACATAAAAATAGTCAGGATAGTTAACCCAAAAATGATATTATTTCATAATTTACTCACCATTATGTTGTTAAATAATCTGCATGATTGTCTTTCTTATGTGGAATACAAAATAAGAATCTTGAAGAATGTCAGTAAGAAAACAGTTTAAATTCCCATTGACTTTCTTGTCCATAAATGGGAATCAAAACAGTGTTATTAACAACACATTGTTTATATTCCACAGAAGAAAGTAAGTCATACTGTTTGGAAAGACATGAGAGTCAGTAAATGATGAAAAAAAATGATAATTTGTGGGTGAACTAACCCTTTATACATGTCAGACATGTCAGTTTTATTTGGACACCCAAATAAAACTCTGAAAACTGCAGCATGTAAAAATTCAGCTCAATACAGTTTAATGTTAACCGAAAGACTAAACACACACTCATACAGTACACATGTGAGTGTTCCTCTGCATTTAAACTTTACATTTTCCACTTGAGATAGATATAGAGATAGATCTATCTATAGGATAGATCTATCCTTTAATGCTTGAGAAAATGTATTGGATTTAATCAAAATCCCTTTACCATGAGAAAAGATGGAACACACGTGAGAACTTCGACCGCTGATTGAATACCACCATTGGTTCGATTTAGCGCACCTTACAGTTTAAATGCAGAGGAACAGTATGTTATTATGTGAGTGGGCATTTCCTATTGAGATGTTGCTGCATCTATAGTTGTTTTGGTTGTTTATTAAAATACCTCAGTGGAAATCCATAATGTTCAATGGACTGCTGGAAGAAAGCCAAGGCTGTAGATGACAGATTGTTATTTGCGGCACCTAGGTACATGATCTATCGGGGAAAAAAGCAGGAGATAAAATGAGTTAAACGTGTTTGGTCAAGCTGACCTTGTGTTAAAAAGTGTTTTTTATAAGATATTATTACCTTTCTGGAAAATCCATCAATGCCACCAAAGATGACAATAGTGTACCTAGTTATTCAATAGACAACTCATTTTAGAATTAAGCTTTTTTTTAAAACAACCAAATCACCTACACTGACAAGTTTGAGATAGATTGATTGATACAGAAAGGAAGATACAGGGACAGATAGACACTCACTCACCGGATCAGTTTGTGGTTGGTATCGATGTGTACAAGTGCTTTTGGTCCAGGAACGGAGTATTTGCGCCGCACAACACACCCTAGCATGTTCAAACGGGAAAGGATACCCATGGTGTCAACACGATGCATTGAGGCCTTAACTCTCTCCCACTGAACCCTATGACCTCTGGCTTGCAAACTCCCCTTAACAAGCCGATAACCTGCATGTGGCATGCTTTCTTTGATTTCACCAACAAGGTTATCAAGTTCTGCGTCTGATAAAGTGCTGTAAAGACCTCGAACAGTGATGTTTAAATCTGCCATTCGTCTGTACACTGTCCGCCTAGACACTCCGAGAACACTGGCAATGCATGACACAGTGAGACCTTGATGGAGTAGATGCAGCAGGTAATCATGCGACACATCAAAGCGTGGACGTCCAGCTGCTCCATGAGTGACTTGAATGAACACTTCCACGACTTGATTTGATTTTCCTCAGTTACTAATCTGTACAGTTCTGCTAGACCATTCACAATACTCTCAGGAAGATAAATCTGATCAGAAAATGCACTGAACAACACCATCTCCTGTGTGCATATGAACTGTAAATAGTCTAGGTCCAGAGGTTGCCGATTGAGAATGTGCTCAAGTCGAGATCGAAGCCGCTCCATCATTATGCGAACCACCTGGGACATCAATGGACAGACACAGACAGATAGTTATTGATTTTAACTGCAATATATTAAACATTAATAATAAAAAAAACGTGTAAATGGTTTAAACAAAATGTAATATAGAATACAAGACTGTAATGTTTTAGAAAGGGTGGTACACTACAGTGGTACTTTGAGTACCATTAGAAACCTTTAATGGAATAATTAAAAAACATGATAAAAACATATTTCACTCTGTAGCTACCCGTCCACTGACAACCTTGTTAATGTAATAAAATAATTAATGAACGAAACAAAAAATATACAATTGTTTCTTAACTTGCCGGTGACCTATGTAGTGCCCAAATGGTTATTTTAGAAAGAAAAATTAAATCCTCCTTTCAATTAAATTTATTGTTCTCATACATCTATGGAGAACGAAAGAAATAGACTCGTTCTGTGTATACATATTAATTTAGTCATTTTGAACGAGTCTGGTGTTGAAAAAAATATAAAAAGCAACATATGATGGCAGAGCTTTCAGCTTATAGATTCCCCTATCCTAGAGAGAGTACTAATGCGGATTTCTGTCTATATATGTAATAATCATTTGGCAAAGAAAACCTCAAAAGGTAAATTATAGAGACTGTAAGACATAACTCACCTGTTGTTCACCGCTCATTTTCACCGCTGTGGCAAAGGGAAGCTCGAACGTATGAGGTGCCCCTAGGGACATTATTCAGAAATGCCATGCATATACATGTACTTTTCCTCTCACATACACATATGAAACCAAATTCATTCACATACTATAATGAAATGCTCACACACATACAAGTGAAATGCTTTTACACACACAACTGAAACGCTCTCATACATACAAGTAAAAAATATACGCTCACACACACAACTGAAACGCTCACACACACACAACTGAAAAGCTCTCTCACACACAACTGAAACGCTCCCACACACACAACTGAAAATATTACGCTCACACACACACAACTGAAACGCTCACACACACACAACTGAAAAGCTCTCACACACACAACTGAAACGCTCCCACACACACAACTGAAACGCTCACACACACACAACTGAAATCCTCTCACACGCACAACTGAAACGCTCACACACACACACAACTGAAATCCTCTCTCACACACAGCTGAAATGCTCTCTCACACACAACTGAAACGCTCTCACACATACAAGTGAAATGCTTTTACAAACACAACTGAAACGCTCTCGCTCACACAACTGAAAAGCATTTCGGTTGTGTGTGTGTGAGAGCATTTCAGTATGTTGTATGCAAGCATTTCAGTAGTGTGTGTGAGAGCATTTCCGGTATGTTGTATGCAAGCATTTCAGTAGTGTGTGTGAGAGCATTTCCGGTATGTTGTATGCAAGCATTTCAGTAGTGTGTGTGAGAGAGAATTTCAGTTGAAACGGAAGCACATTTCAGTTGAAACGGAAGGTGGTTGAAGTCCCCAGTCCAGTTGGTGGCAGTAGTGCACCTCAAGACGAAGAACTAGAAGCTGTAGAAAGTAAAAACGCGCGCAGCCGCGCACCTTTCACAAAGCACCGTTCGTCACAAATACTGTATTAATAATAAAGTGAGAGAAGTTTCATTTAAAAATTTGCCTCAAATTTATCCTGTTAAAGATACTTTAAGAAGATTTAAAATAAACATAGAAGAGTCTTGTGTTTTTTGCCAATCTAATAAGGAGACAATTTTTCATTTATTTTATCACTGTATGTACACAAAACAATTTTGGTCTGATTTGGAAGAATATATAATTACAAAATTGAATGTAAACATCAGAATCAATATTTTTGATGTCATGCTATACTTTGACTTTTGTGGTTTGTCCAAAAAAAATGATTTTTGTCATTCAGTTGTTTATTATCCTTGGAAAATACCATATTCACAAATGTAAATGGTCTAATTCACAACCTTGTTTTAAGGCATTTCATTTGGACTTTAAATTATATTATAAAACAATAGAAAACATGGAAAACATGAAAGCTACAAGAACATTTCATCTCCTGAAGGAACTGCATATTTTTTAAAATTTTTTCCCCTTCTATAATTATATTAATTTATTTGTTATTATCCTCTGGTCTATACACTATTGATTAAATTTTGTTGAACAGGTTACATTATCTGTAGTGTTGTCTGTACCTATTGTCCTGTGTATTGTTCAGAATAAAGTAAAAAAAAAAAAAAAAAAAAAAAGCACCGTTCGTTCGCTCGCAATCGCGCAACGTAACAGCAATGTCTGCTCAACAGCAAAGAACATTAACCGAGGCAGCGGGCTTGCTGAGCACCATATTAGCCTCAGCGGAGTCCATACGAACCCTGTCAAATGCCACCACACTCGGGAAGCAACCGACCGTTGCAACTCCAAGTGTGGTGGACACGATGGACAGCCACCTAGCCTCGCTCTTCCCTACCCGCCAGCGTAGCGGCGTGCCAATGCCAACTGCAGGTTATTGCCACCTGGGTTCGTATGGACTCCGCTGAGGCTAATATGGTGCTCAGCAAGCCCGCTGCCTCGGTTAATGTTCTTTGCTGTTGAGCAGACAGAGCAGTCTTGAGGTGCACTACTGCCACCAACTGGACTGGGGACTTCAACCACCTTCCGTTTCAACTGAAATGTGCTTCCGTTTCAACTGAAATTCTCTCTCACACACACTACTGAAATGCTTGGATACAACATACCGGAAATGCTCTCACACACACACAACCGAAATGCTTTTCAGTTGTGTGAGCGAGAGCGTTTCAGTTGTGTTTGTAAAAGCATTTCACTTGTATGTGTGAGAGCGTTTCAGTTGTGTGTGAGAGAGCATTTCAGCTGTGTGTGAGAGAGGATTTCAGTTGTGTGTGTGTGAGCGTTTCAGTTGTGCGTGTGAGAGGATTTCAGTTGTGTGTGTGTGAGCGTTTCAGTTGTGTGTGTGGGAGCGTTTCAGTTGTGTGTGTGAGAGCTTTTCAGTTGTGTGTGTGAGCGTTTCAGTTGTGTGTGTGTGAGCGTAATATTTTCAGTTGTGTGTGTGTGAGGGTTTCACTTGTGTGTGAGAGAGCTTTTCAGTTGTGTGTGTGTGAGCGTTTCAGTTGTGTGTGTGAGCGTATATTTTTTACTTGTATGTATGAGAGCGTTTCAGTTGTGTGTGTAAAAGCATTTCACTTGTATGTGTGTGAGCATTTCATTATAGTATGTGAATGAATTTGGTTTCATATGTGTATGTGAGAGGAAAAGTACATGTATATGCATGGCATTTCTGAATAATGTCCCTAGGGGCACCTCATACGAATGCGTTTCAAACAATCACTGCTTCTCCCGGGAGGACTAGCGCTAAATTAATCCGGTGCGCCATCTACTGTTTTGGAAGAGGAATTTGATCAACTGCATTTGTGAGAAAATCCGCGTGAACATATATTTGTGAGAAAATCTGCCTAAGTTGGACGCGGAAAAATAGTGCCAATAGTCACGTGACAGTTTTTCGTACTTGTAGAATTTTGCTTTGTACTTAAAGGTTTTTGTTTCGTCCTTGTAGAATTTTGCTTTGTACTTGAAGGTTTTTGTTTCGTACTTGTAGAATTTTGTTTTGTACTTGAAAGATTTTAGTTTGTACTTGGAGGATATTTTTGTTATTGAAGAAATACATTTCTATGTATATGTAAAACATATTGTATTTGTTTGATAGGTACGTTTTTTATTTACAGAACAATATGCATTAGTTTGTGAGTGATGTTTTGTATTTACAAACCACACTGAGTTTGTTTGTGAATCATTGGGTGTGAGTAAAACACGTTTTGTTTGTGTGTGAGGTTTCGGCACATAAATCGCTCCATAGAATTGCCATTGTGGGATTAATAAAGTTGATTGAATTGAATTCTTAACATTAGACTACTTTGCGAAATTTTGATTCGATACATTCTTTTTCAGTAGGCCCTAATACATTTGTAGGGCTGTAAATTCAGTATGCTTTACCAATGCTATGTATTCAATTAAAGTTCCAATAGGTCTGATCTCTAGGTATTTTCTTCCAAAACAAAGAATTAAAAGTTGCACTGCACAGGAAAAGGATAGCTTTTGAACAGGGAGACAGGTTAAAAATGAAAGCAATTCATAAGGAGATTAGACAGATAACAAATAGTTGTAAACAGAAATATAAACTGCATATTGAGGCGAAAATGAGGGTGAATAACTTGAAACAATTATGGCAAGGAATGTTTACAATGATAGGGAAAGGCAGCGAAGAAAAGGCACATAGATACAAATGGAGATGATCAAGCATTTGCAGATGAACTGAATGATTTTTATGCACGATTCGAAACATCAGACTTTCTTTTGGAGCGTGATACCATTAGACAGCAGATACAGTACGGTATTGGTATATGGTATGGTACTGCTATTACAGCAGATGAGGTATGTAGAGTTTTTAACAAAATTGATTGATTGAAAATACAAAAGGGATGTGGATGATTATCAGCAAGGAAAGGTCTACAACTTCCTGTGCTCTGACAATATCCAACCTTCCTCTAGGAGACGCCAGACCACTCAGCACATAAGCAGCTCATTTGCATTTAAGGATGTATACACCAAAACAGCTCATTTTTAATCAGGCCCCAAAAATCACATTTTCAAATGGTTATAATAAATTAACTGTGTGGTATTTTGAGCTGAAACTTTCCAAATACATTCTGGGGACACCCGAGACCAATATTACATCTTGTAAAAAGGGGCATAATAGGTGCCCTTTAAAGAACTGGTGGGTCGTTTAGTGGTTCAGCGTTTCACCGCATTCAAGCAGTTTTCAAACGTTTTACTGTGGCACATTCCTCATATGTACAGTGACGTTATGGCCCAACAACTGAAATCACTCCCATGGTACTTCTTGAGGTGGATGAGAAGGTTTCTGCAGATATGGTGAAAGCAGTGCAGTACATCTAACAGCGATATGTTCCTTACATTTCTGATCTAGAAAAGGAAAACAAGCTGGTGATCAACTGACCAAGCAGAATGCTGATGCAGCCATTAGAGCTAAAGCAAATGAAGACTCATCATTTGAAAGATTGGAAGGACTTGTTCCAGTTATTGCGGATTTTCATTGTTCCATGAACTTCAATGATGTGATTTTTAAAAGATTCTACAGTCCTAGTTCACAGTGTGATTTTGGTTCTTTTTTCCACCTGAGGAATGTTGTCCACAGGACCCATGTGACTAAATCAGCTTTGGGGGACAACTATAGGCCATGCAACACTTTCATTCAAGATGTGCTGGACGCATTGATCATTGCCATTGTTCTACATCATTTCTCTTTACGCACACAGGATGACTTGCCAGTATCCATGTCGACCTCTTTTCTGTTAAATGAGGAGAAGCAAGATCGGTTTGATGAACAAATCCTAAACATTGTTGACACATACATTCTCAATGAATCTCCAGAATTTCATAACATGTTGAGTCCTCCACAGAGTACAGTTGTACCTCAACCAATTGTGTGTCACATGCCACGGTGCAGCCATCCACCTTTTAAAAGACAACATGAGGACCATGGCATTTCTGTGTGTGATCACAAAGACAAAAATGGTGCCAGTGCTGTAGAACAGCACCAAGAAGAAGATTGTGTTTTCAATTATAACAGTGCCTTTCTAAAGATGGGGCTTTTGGAGCGTGACTTCCTAGACTCTGTGAGGGGGTGATGGAAAAAGGACCTGCCGCCTTTGGAAATTTAAAATGCTTCATTTTAAAGACGCCCCAGAGACACACGTACAGCTTGGAGGCACTGAAATTACAATTTGACATTCGAGCAATGGTGAGTCCACGAGTGGCCCACAGAATGATGTGGAACAGAACTGTAAATCTTACTGGGGGTGCTGGCAAAAATGTGGCATTGGATCTGAATTGCGAGCATTATGTTCGTTACACAAAGGATGCCATCTCACATTTGGGTGCGAATGTGAATTTTAAAACTGCGCAGCAAATCAGTAGAACCCTTCAAAGGCAGAGACAGTTAATTGCTTCAAATATTTTGGTTGATTCTAGAGGCAGGTTTTGCTTCTTCCCCTTCCCCTTCATGTTAAAACTCGACATTAGCCGGTTGGTGAAGAGCCTGAGGAAACAAATTCACCATTTAGAAATGACACGTGTGTGGTAATCTACAGGAACTGTAGCATGGGTGAGAGTGCCAACAGTAGACTAAAGAGATGTGGTTCTGTTTAATCAATTCCAGAAAACAACAGAGTTGACCATTTTATAGCTCCAATGACATACTTTCCTGTCCCTGCACTTGTGAAATCCCCTCCTTTTTATACCTTACACATCAAGTTTCTTTGAGGACTCATGATTGCATTTCAGATAATTAATAAGCATTTAATCTCCTCCATTGTCTCCAGCTGCACTATATGGGCAGATGACAGAGGCAACTTACATTTGTTTAACTTTTTTTTTTTAATGAAATATGAAAATGGCAGTCAATGCAGTTTTCTGGAGTTTTTTCTATTTTCCCACAGCTTTCTTGTTTCGGACAGTGGTCTAGTGAATAAAGTGTTTAATATAAGTTGGTTAAGATGCATCAGATCCTCCGTCGACCAGCAAACTGTGACAATAAATGTAACGCGTTTTGTGTTCTGCATGTAACATGTTCCTATATGTAGGGATCTTGTTAAAAATACCTGTCTAAAATTTTATGTATTCCATCTCTCAGATCTCTCCCTCCAATTCTGCTGAGTTGAAGCACCTTTAAAGAGAGGGTGTAACATTCCTGACATGTTAGAAAAACAATAGCCTTTAACAAGTGCTGACATATATACCACATAATAATATTTATAAATTAAATGGTGCATAAAATTATATCACTTCTAGATTGCATACCAGGGACTCAAAGGCATCTTTATCTTTGAGGCGTTCCTCCTCTCTTTTAAACTCGTCCATCGTTTCTAGCTGCTCGATGTGGGCAGACGACAGGGGAGGCTCGCTTCTCCCCAGCCTTCTCACCTCGAGGTGGATGTCAACTAGCTTTGTCAAAACTTTTTTTTGAAATTCTGAAAACAAAAAGTACCACATATGTAAAAGTCTCCATGTCGGTTTAAACTGCTGACAAGAAGCCAATTACAAAATTATGCTACTGTTATCCTTTAACAGATGTTCAAAGTTAGACCTGTTTATGCTGTATGTCCTGTTCAATTCATTTTTATAGTTTTGGATACCAACACTTCAGTACTTACTTGCCATGGACATTGGAAATCGTAGGTCCCTACAAGGCCCTGTACTGGCTTCATGTGCAGAGGATTGCTCTGAGAAAGACCTACCAGAGGATCTTTGGATGGGCGTGTCATAATCTGAAAGATGAAATGTGTCTATTACATTATTGTTCGTAATATGGATATTGCTCTTGTAGCAAGTTGTGTGCCTCTGCTGTACTCAGCAACCAGAACAAAAAGACCTATATACTTTTAGCCATGATGATACTTGATAGAGAATAAATTAAGGTCAACCATGAGGCTAAGAATCTTAAAACCAGTTGTTAAAAATATGCACTATAACATGGCTGGTACTTTAGAACATTTACACTCTTGCCACAGTGAATTGCATTCGGAGGAATACCTTCTTTAGACAAATCGCTGTGCCTGGACTGCTTGTGTCCAATCTGGTGGCTCTGCCTGGACCGGTGGCTCTGCCTGGACCGGTGGCTCTCCCTGGACCCGTGGCTCTCCCTGGACCCGTGGCTCTCCCTGGACCCGTGGCTCTCCCTGGACCCGTGGCTGTGTCTGGACCGCTTCCTGTGTCGGTAAAAAAAAGCTCTTACTATCAAACTTTTGATTTGCATCTCTTTTTGTTCAGTTTAATACTTTTGTCTATTATTTAATCCAACAGATCTTAATGGTTAATCAATTAATCATTTGGTAAACCTATAGATTTTCATTTCAGCAATATACAGTATATGGATTTTAAGAACTACAGAAATAAAATGTGTGTTTGCATGAATATTTAAATTACATGTAACCACACCTGATGAATACTCGTAATAGCTAATTGATTTCACATAGTGGTAACCACAATTGGCCTCTATATACTGTAACATTCATTGTGATGTGGACAAGAATCTATGGCCAAATGCTCAGGACAGGCTTGATCCAAATTACAGTAATTTACTGTAATGTGTGCACTAAATGTTATGTTTTGTTCTCATTTAGTTACATTTGATTACAGAAAGTACACATATGTTACAATTATATCTGAAAAATAAAAACTATACAGTAATTTGCCTAAATGATTGTAGAGGATGTCTTCATTGATCCTTCACTTGATTACATATATGATGGATATTTAGAAATTATAGATTATGTAAATGTTGGGTACTGTAAGTGTATTGCCTAATGTTACAGTAAAACTGTGTAATCTGTCTTTTATAGTACTGTAGCATATTCATTTCAGCACTTCTAAGGCCGATTTGAAACATGTATCTTGCATTGTTTGCTGTTGGATGAACTGATTGTTAAAAGTACTAAACTGAAAGAAGATCATATTGTTGTGTTTCAGTGATTAAACCAAATGTTCTCATTACATATTACAATAATCTTGTGTTTGAAATAATGATTATGTGGACTGAAAACATGTGCAACTGACTGAAATTATTACATCAGGTTTTGAAAGAATGACTAGCTGCGTTACAAGTGTAATCAGTTTGGGTTTTTGTACTAAGAGTTTTGAAAACCTTACTTGTGAAAATAGTACCAAAGCGAATAAAAAAAACTGTAATAATAATTGTACATGCAGCTGCCACATACGAATCTAATTTAATTGCAATTACAATATTTATAATTTATTTATTATTATTTATTGCAAAAATATGCAGCCCTTTTCTATGTCTCTATCCATGATATTTATCCACAATAGAAGGATGATTGGATGAGGGATGGATGTATGGATGTACAGATGCACAAACAATATCAAACTATTCAAATAAAATAGTACTGAATTTTATGTGTTACACACAAGTGTTACAACTAACCCCTCTGTCTGTTACAATTAACCCCGCCTATGGGGTAAGATGTAACATTTGCACTTCTGTCACTTTTAGTGCAACTGTACGAAAATGGTAGGTCCTAGAAAAAAAACTTTAAGTGGTCATTTGTAGCAGCTGTGTATGTTGCTTGTGTAAAAAAAAATATGAATCTAACCTAATTATTTTTTAATTAATTTAGCCAAAACCAAAATGCGTTAGGTTGTGTATACATTTAACTTTGTATAACTTTGTAAAGGGGAGAACTTTTAACTCTCCCCTATCTAACTAACGTTAGATGTTTGTTTTGATAGAGCAAATTGTTAACGGATACTTTGACTGCCTGTTGCTATGGTTACTCACAGCTGTTGTAGGCAGCGCATTTATTTATTCATTTCCAATGGTCAACAGGCAGTTTCACCAGAACTACTTTACTAGGTGTCCTCTATCCCTTTTTAACGGACACCCTGCAGCCAATCAGAATCGAGTATTCACCCAGACCATGGTATAGGAGCGATATTGAGAAGCACCCATAAACAGCCCATTCCTCCCACGTCTTCACTCTCTCTACCATCTTCTTCAACTGTTTTCCAGGACAACACCTGTAATAGAATGACACCTAGTGGTTACTCCAAGATACTACATCCCCTCCTTCTTTAGTTAAATACCAATAATGTTACTTACAGAATAAAACAATATACCCCCCCAAATTCATTTATTTATTCATTTATTTACTCTTCAACAACTATATCAGTTATTTTGTTTTAATTGTCTGTCACTGACTTAACTTATGCAACATAGTCTTTCAAGTGACATGAACGCAAGGGGTTTCTCCACACTCTCTCCTTTTCTACGCTGCGAGAGCAACTGCACCCACCCCATAGGGAGAGGCGTCACAAGCCAGAACCAGTTCAGAATCTGAGGAATAATGAACAAGCACCTCTGCTGATTTAGCAGGGATTTAGATTCTTTAAAAGCTTCTTGTTGTGGCTTTTTCCACATCCACTGAACATCTTTTCTTAGCAGCAGATGTAGGGGAGCTAGCAGCGTTGCCAGGATTGGAAGTAACTTATTATAATATTTCAGAAAGCCCAGATAACTTGGTTCTGGTGCTTATTCAATAGCTTTCACTTTAATTGCCATCGGATATAAACCCTGGGCATCTACTCCTACATATATTCCACCTCATCTGCCAGGAACATGCATTTCCCCATTTCAATCGCAAACCATCTTCTTTCAGTCTCGCCAGCACTTCATTCAGTGTCTTCAAGTGACTTTCTTGACTTATGCCAATCACCAATATATCATCCAGATAAACAAGTACTTCAAGAATACTTTGCAACAATCCCTCCATTGTTCTCTGGGAGATAGCAGGAGCGGAAGCAACTCTGAAAGACATTTGGAGTCTAAACAATTATATGTGAATATACTCAAAAAAAAAAAAAGAGTGAAAAAGTGAAAGACTCAAATGAACTAATCATTACTCTTTCCGGTACTGACAGCATAGACTCAATGGGACTGACGGGAAGAACGAAAGACTCGGACCCGCCGAACCCGAACTCGAGAGATGAACTAATAATTTCTCTTTCCGGTACTGACAGCATAGACTCTATGGGACTGACAGGAAGAACGAAAGACTCGGACCCGCCGAACCCGAACTCGAGAGATGAACTAATCATTCCTCTTTCCGGTACTGACAGCATAGACTCTATGGGACTGACAGGAAGAACGAAAGACTCGGACCCGCCGAACCCGAACTCGAGAGATGAACTAATCATTTCTGTTTCCAGTACAGATTCAGAATCCATATGTTGCGCAATGCGCATGCGCGGGTAACACAACATGAACGAATCACTCCCTGAGACAACTCGATAGTCCCGAGTCATATTAAAGATTCGTTCAAAATGAACGAATCGTTCATGAACGACACATCACTACTCATCCTCGGATGCGGCCGGCGCCGCGCGCGCTGTTACAAAAAAGCTGTGGCGAAATGATCAACTTGTCATTTCGTCGTCGAGTATAAAGGCTTTACTCCGTGTCAGCGCGCGCTCTGCACGGACCTCTCCCGAATCATCTCCACCACCCTGAAGCACCACTACTCCGCCTCCGTTTCCCTCGTAAGCTGATATTAGTATTTAAACATTCTCTATGATATTATTTTTTTAATGACACACTGTCTCTTTCTCTCTCATACACACACACAAACACACACACACATACTGTCTCTTTCTCTCTCACACACATGTAGGCTTGTTATAAACTCTTTAGACTTTTAATGATTAGTGTTTTATTTTTAAAGTTTGTGGGTCATGTAAAAAACAAAAAAAAATCCCCTATTTTGGGGATGGATTCCGGGAAATCTCCCTTATTTTCAATGTTCAATGTTGAGTTGACAGCTGGACTGGATGCGGTAAAAGTTTAATATATCAACTTGCTCCGCTGAGTACGTCACCGTCTTTGTTGCTCTGATTGGCTGTAGCAATTGTCCAATTGCGTGCAGAGAGAATTTGAAAGACAACCGTTTTTCCTGCCCTCGGATTGAGCCCTGTCAATGAAGAGTTTCCAGACCTAACATCTTGATGTAGGTCTGGCATGCCAGGCTAGTAAAAGATCTTATTCACACACACAAAAAAAAAAAAAATAGAAGTGGTTCTTGAAGTGTTTTTTTTTTTTTTTTACATTTTAAATCCTTATCCATCATTCACCGACTTTTATTTAATCTAGACATTGTGATGTCCGTTTAAAAACTGATCACTGAGATGAACCGTGTCTTGCAAAGTGCACAATCCCTGAAAACATGACATTTCTGGACTTCTGGAAATAAAAGAAATACATCAATGAACAAATAATGAATGCAAAAGATAAATAAATACACATTTCAATTCTTAATAAAGAAGTTCCCCCTGTGCTCAGGTCATATAAACTCCTGCTCTGCGCCGGACAGGGGGCTTAAAAGTCAAGTCACATTTATTTATATAGCGCTTTTCACAATACAGATTGTATCAAAGCAGCTTCACAGTGATAACATGAAAGTAGTACAACACAGATCAATAATATTGTTAAATATTAAATATCCCCAACTGAGCAAGCTCAAAGCAAGCCAAAAGCAAGGCGACAGTGGCAAGGAACCAAAACTCCATCAGATTGGATGGAGAAAAAACCTTGGGAGAACCCAGGCTCAGTCGGGGGCCAGTTCTCCTCTGGCTTACATTCATATTGTTTATATATAAATATTAAATATAAATATTGTTTATGAATAAAATGGCGTCATAACATATCGCAGGCGTTGAGTCGTCTCTTCACAGGCGTTGAGTCGTCTCATCACAGGCGTTGGGGCATCCGAAATCCCCGTGAGAGGCTGGATACAAAACTGGGCCTGACGAACGCCATTTTTCTCGGGACGTTTGTAACGGCAGAAAGGCAGATGGGAAATAATTAGCATAGCTGATGTTCATAATGATTTCCATTATACGGGAGTCGGTGTTAGAAAACCACTATCTCACAAACTCTCCGCAACCTGAACTCTCCGCAACCCAATCATACATGCCGACCCGTTTGTCTAAAAGGCTGTCGAGCCCCACTGGTGCGTTAAGCAGTTTCAGTGGCAAACGGTTCCGTATGGCATAACAGGGACTAGAAGGTAAGCATTATGTGAATGCTTGACTAAAGAGAAGCGTCTTTAATCTAGTTTTAAACTGTGTGAGCAAGTCAGAGCCTCGGACCGTATCGGGAAGGCCATTCCAGAGTTTTGGAGCTAAATGCGAGAACGCCCTCCCTCCTTTACTGGACTTCGATATCCTAGGAATGACCAGAAGCCTTGAATTTAGTGATCTTAAGGAACGCGGTGGATTGTAGGGCGAAAGAAGGTCCGTTAAGTACATAGGTGCTAAACCATTTAGGGCTTTATAGGTCAGTAGTAGTATTTTGTAGTTGATGCGGAACTTAATAGGTAACCAGTGTAGAGATGATAAAATCGGTGTTATATGATCATATTTTCTTGACCTAGTAAGAACTCTAGCAGCTGCATTTTGTACTAACTGTAGCTTGTTTATTGAGGATGCAGGACAACCAGCTAATAAAGCATTACAGTAATCTAGTCTCGAGGTCATGAATGCGTGAACTAATTTTTCTGCATCAGAAATAGATAGCATGTTACGTAGCTTAGCAATGTTTCTAAGGTGGAAAAAGGCTGTTCTTGTAACATATGAAATATGATTTTCAGATTTCAAGTTGCGGTCTAGTATAACACCCAGGTCTTTTACTGTAGTGGATAAAGTAACAGGACATCCGTCTATATTAAAGTTGTATTGTGAGAGGTTTTGTGTGTAGTTTTTTTTTTTTTGGACCAATAAGTAAGACCAATAACACACACACACACACACAAATAAGACCAATAACACACAAAAAGAAAATAATATTAAAGGAGCTGTATGTAAGAAATTTATTTCAAATAATCATAAAATGACCCTGATGTGTCACTAGACATTAAGAAATCATGTTCATTTCAAAAAAATTTTTTTACTGACAACAGTAGTCCGGCCAGGATGTTGTCATTTAAAAAGTGTTGTTGCAGCCCTCAACTGTCATGTTGTGTTTTGGTCTGATGCTCCACACTCCACCGATCTACCAATCACGAAGTCAACCTGGCAACCTGGAGTCAGGGGGGAGGGGGAGGGGATACACCGCTCTACAGTAATTTGAAACTGATTGCAGTACCAGTTTTGGCCACAATCTTACATACAGCTCCTTTAACGTAATTATAAAATAGTTGAGTCATTCCGTAATTTTTAATACTTTTAAGGTTTTTAATAATAATCCCTTTTATTTACCAAAGCCTTTAACCTTTTATTTTTTAAACCTTAAAATCTTAAACCTTAAGGCCTTTTAAGGTTTACATATAGAGAAAAATTGCATGTAGGTAGGAGAGAATATTATAAAATATAATACACACTCACAGGCTATTATAAAAGATCTGTATCTTCAGGGCCGGCACTAGCCATTTGGGTGCCCTAAGCACAAATGCTTAGTGGTGCCCCCATACCCCCCACCCCACCCCCCAACCACCCATACTCATGTATTTTAGCATTGACCCTGCATTCACAAATACAAGACAAAATATTCATGGATTCTACTGAATCATTAACCATCATACAAAAATATTGCACACATTAGTCTTTTATATAATATAGGCCTATGTGTCACTGGAACATTTAAAACTCAAAACTCTATTCTACCTTTAAAAGAGGTCTGATGAGGCACAATATAATAATTCTGTACATAATTTGTAGGGCTGGGAAAAGATTAATCGTGATTAATCGCATCCAAAATAATGTTTGTGTCTACATTAATGATATAGGCCTATGTGTGTGTACTGTGTATACTTATTTTGTATATATATATAAATGCACATTTGCATGTATGTATTTAAGAAATATTTGTTATTTATATATAAAATATTTTAATTTATATATAATATAAATTATCTGTAAATATATACAGTACATACATGCAAATATTTCTTAAATATATATGTGCATATGTGTGTATATTACAAAATAATTATACACAGTACACTCACAGATCATGTAGAAACTTATATTTTGGATGTGATTAAGCTTTTCCCAGCCCTAATAATCTAAGCTATAATAATAATTCTAATTGCAGTTTCACCAACAGATGTCGCCCTTGGGCCTTTGACCGCATTATCCGCATAGAACAACAACGAAAAAACGTATCTAAGCGGTCTTCCTTTTCTTCTCAAACAAACTAACTGCATCTTAAACAGCCCAAGTTGAAAAATTTCCCGGAGAAACCCCCGGACCCCCGTTAAAATAAAAGATTCTACATGCTGAGCAAAGCCCTGGATCATTTGCACAACTACTAGCGACGCCCCCCTGGACATGCATACACGAAGCAAGGGCGCCTACAAAACTAACACTTTTATTTAAAACATTGTCTTAACTGCAAGCGAGTATTATCCCGCTGTCTCTTCTTTTCCCCTTTTTCCGCCCCCGACTCTTGGTGCCTTTTCGAGGCCATGTCTGATGTCGATCAGGTGTCTGCCAAATTTGACACTGATTGAGGAACAGACCACTGCAAGGTGGGAAAGGGGGGGCAGCAGAGGGAGACTGGCACAGGAGATTCACCTTTTTCTCCAATTTGGTCTAGCCTAGGCATATTACTTTTGTATTGCTTTTGTATATTAACATGCTTTAGACATATTTTATTTGTTATTTATACTAGTAGCCTATTGTGATGATTTTTCACGACCCAGATTTTTTGGTGCCCCCCCAAGCACTTGGTGCCCTACGCGCAGTGCGTGATGTGCGTGTGCGGAGCGCCGGCCCTGTGTATCTTACATAAGAACAGGAAATTTGGTTTATGACAGAATTGCTTTTTAAAGTAAATAGGTAGTACTGTATTTTATTTAGTGAAATGTCGTGATATAAACATAATAGTAAAAATCAAGACCCCCCCCACCCCCCCCCCCCCCCCCCCGTTGTTAAATATCAACAACGCATTTCCGCTTCTGAAAGGGCATCCGAATTCCGAACATT
Source organism: Pimephales promelas (assembly GCF_988280905.1). Taxonomy (NCBI): domain Eukaryota; kingdom Metazoa; phylum Chordata; class Actinopteri; order Cypriniformes; family Leuciscidae; genus Pimephales; species Pimephales promelas. Next base: position 49,412,318 of record NC_142770.1, on the reverse strand, counting down.
CGTTTTCAAATTCGAGTTCGACCAGTTTGAAAACGCCTTATAAGGTGTTTTCAAACAGCTTCCTGATATCATGATATAACGCCTTATAAGGTGTTTAAGGTTGGGAAACACCTTGTTGGGAAACACCTTGTTGTTCCGCAGAGACGTACATTTGTGGAATCAGTTAGCGCGGACTTATCTCAGGTAACATCCTTTCATGCATGAATTATGATTAGCCTACCTGAGTCATTTTTTTCCCTGTGTTTTGACAAGACAAAAACAAGATTTGATTAGAACACAGTTTTAAAAGAGATTTTCAGATGTCCACTTGAGTGGACCGAATGCATTTATGGTTTCAACTGAAGAGATACTGTATTAAACATAATACAATAATCAAACAAAAGTAAGTTATTTCACAAACTAATATATATATATATATATATATGTGTGTGTGTGTGTGTATGATTTGCTCAACGATTCCCAAATGATTCGTTCGACGATTCATTCTCCCAAACACCTCCTTTGAGTGACGTGAATCTGCGGCGATTGGTCAAATGACTCAGTCAGTTGTTATTGGTAAACCGTAGGCAGAGATTGTCTGCAACGGAACGCCCATAACCAGGATTATAGCTTGTCAAGTGTTGAAAATTGTATATAGTGTTTGAACAAACATGTCAAAGTGCACTTTCCACACGGTCTCTTACTCGTGTCTCCGTCAAGAGCGAGCTTTCCCGGCGAAACTCACATTGCGGCGGCTTTTGAGGGGCAGTCCTTATTATATAGAGCGAAGTCATATTTGGATAAGTTCAATGAATGTCTGGTGACTATCAAAAACAAAACTAACTTTACCCCGCTTAGAAGCTGCGCGGAGTGTACACAACAACACAATATTGTGCATGCTATACAGAAAACATAACAGCAAACATTATTAATATTACTCACAGATTGTGATTCGGAGGAGGACGAACCTGATCCATATACACTGACATGCTCGTCCCTGGACAATGAAAACAAGTGGCTGAACTGTCTTTGCAATGTAGAAAACAGCGTCTTCTTGACATGATGCGATTCAGCTGAAGGTGTTCTGGACTAGACTTCAAGTTTACACTCCCGTCTGCGCGCGCAGTTGTTGGGAGTGGCCAATGAGCTAATGTTTTGTATCTACGTCACGATGTAACAGCTAATGACTCGTTTCAAAAACAATTCATTTCATAGATTCAGAGTCGACTCTCACTTTTGAAAGACAATAACTTTATATACGGTGCACTTTCAGATATAAATCTTTGCAGGATGTTTTCATTCCCTTAGAGCTATATTCCACACTACATGAGTCATTTTCAAAAATCCATGATAGGGGTCTTTAAAAGATATTCTTATGTTTTACTGACTGCTCCCACGCATTTTTTTTTTTTTACATTGTAAGGTTAAATGCATCAGTCTCGTGATCTTTGAGAGATCAAAATTAAGAGCTTCAACCCATGAACTGCTTGTTAAACACAGATAAAACATTGATTTGTACCAGGACAATAAAGAGGGCTCAAACATCCTTTTTAATTATGAGAGTCTCAGTCTACATTACATTATCATTGGTGTTTTAGGATGCCAAACAATTATTATAATAATGTAATAATGATTTATATAATTATTCCTATGACGTAAAATCCATATAGCCTATAAATGTAGGTGTATAATATATAAATGGAAAATGAATATTTCAAAAGTATATTTCAGTCTACATTACACTATAATATAGGAAAATTAAAATACTTTTGTCCTTATTTCTACACTTACAAGAAATAAACCCTTGAGCTTTTATTTAGGAGAAAACACCAGATGACCATGCAAAGTGCACACATTTCTCTAAATCACCCAGCGCAAACAGAATGCCTATTCTTAAAGTCTTGTGCTGTTTTATGAAGGCAAAAAACAATATCATGGTTTCATTTTAGTTCATTGGCAAAACATAACGCTCAAGACCTTCATGATAGTTTATACATTTTACATTTCAAATGTTCAGTAAAAGGCAAATTCGAACTCGGGTCCGACTGCATCAAAGCTCTTTCCTGAACCACACGCTCTACGATCCACGCCACTACAGCTGTTCTGTCAATAGTGAAATTGTGACTGAAAAAACTCTTTACAAGTTACCATTCAGACAATCTGAACAAAGGTTTGACATGAAAAGATGTTATCACTTTTTTTCATGTTATCTCTGTGAAGCTGCTTTGATACAATCTGTATTGTAAAAAGCGCTATATAAATAAATGTGACATTAAATATGCAACTGCACTTAAACTGTTGTATGAATCACTCAAAAGATTTGTATATATAGTGAAATACCGTGCTTACTTTATCAGAGTGAGAATTATTTCTATATTATTCTTCCACCTAAATTTCATTGCACTGTTTAAGCGAAATTGATTAATTATGAAGCAATGTGTCATGCATTTGTCCCTGTCAATTAAACAATTAAATCTGTTCCTTTACTTTAAGTATTTTAACCCATTATACTACTATTACTTCCAGCCCTGCCTCAAGTACTGAGATCCTTTGTGCTACTATTGTTCCAGATCTACTTATCTACTACATCAAATATTGCTTAACATACCTCTACTATCTTCTTTAAGTAGCACAGACTTGTCTTGAATTCCTTTTTTATCACACCTTGGCATGGTATGACTTGAAACGAAACTATTAACAACATTAGAATATACTTGTATGTGTAAGGTCTCAAGTTTTTTTTTTTTTTTACATTCCCATGCAAACAGTGGTTCTATTTACATATTTGAAAATTCATAGATCCAGAATTTCTAAATAATTTCTCGAACTAGGCAGCATCAAAAACTGAAGCCTGACATATTTTATGGCTATTGCTGGAAATATCTTGGATAGAGCAGCAGGTCGGTTCTTGGAGCAAATCATTTTATGAACAAAAAACCTAGAAAAGATCTAAAACAAAAAGGAAAAAACATTGCAAACACAAATTGTACTGCACCGAAGCGCCCATGCCCTCGGATCAGTTGTACGTGGCTGTGTTTGCAAGAGGCAAAAACGATATAAATACTGTTCGCTTTCTCACACAAACCACTCGTTTCGTGTCTTAGGCCATCAATGTGTACTTACATTTACGAGTCATTAAATCATGTTTAATTTGGACTTCTCTGTGCATGCTCTTTGAGGTGGTGACCATAGACCTCCATTATATGACTGACAGACAACACCGGTTTGACCTAATAATATCAAAATTGAAAATACTGTGGAAACAAAGACACCTACATCTTGGATGCCCTTGAGGTAAGATAAAACACACCAAAAATTAATTTCTAAGTGAACTATCGCTTTAAGTTGCGAAACTTCGTTCAGAGTTTCAGAGCAGAGCTACGAGACAACGCTGCCATAAATCACGTGAGTCGCAAGTTCTCCGCAAAGTGTGTGTTGTAAACTCAGCTCTGCAAAAATAGTCTGCAATACGAGTGCAAGTGTAATGTAATAAGTTTCGCCCTTTTGAACCTCAGTTTTCAGAGTTTCAAAACATCTTTTTGTCACACATTTGCACACCAGTTTTCAGATCACCATTTACAAGGTTTTAAACCTGGAAACAATTCGAAACTCTGAAAAAATGTTTGCACTTCTGAAGAATGAAAACTCAAAAACAACAATGTTTGCAGAGATATCTTTTATTTATTTATTTTTTACATTTTGGAAGCTTGCAAATATTATTTTTCGATCTTGCAAAGCTTTTTTGGGGGGGGATTTTGAGTTTTTAAACATTTGGTTTTAACCTTTCAGAACTTTATTTTCAGTTTTGAATCATGGCAGGATATTAATCCCATATTAAGATTTATGATTGTATTTACAGTATGTGAGTATTTTGAGCCCAAGACAAATTTCCCTCTGGGACAATGTGCACCCAAACTTTAACCTTAAAAATATAAAACAATCATTTTGTCCAACAGAAATTGTAACTTTACAAAAACGTTTAAAAAAGCCTTTAGTGAGCTATGTGTTAACTTGGTACCCAACAGATATCACAAAAAATGTTATACTGGATTTAAAATTTTGATAAAAATCATTAAAAAAAATCTCTATATAATATTGTGTAATCTCTGATGTGTGTTGGCAGTGACTTGTACTGAAACACTAGTCCTTAAAATTATTGAAATAAATAAACGGACATGTCTTTCTCTTTGGAGATTTGACCCAAAATGGTCATTCTGTCATCATACTCGCAGTATGTTGTTCAAAACGTCCCTTGTGGTGGATTATAAAGGATACGATAAGTAAGATAAGTAACTAGTTATAAAGACTGCATATATCATTCATTGAAAGAAGAATATTCTACTTTAGGAAAAGTGGTTTTATTTATTTTTAAGGTATTTCTTAAGTCACATTAGTTAAATCTGTGTCTGTATCGCATGTTCAAACTTTATAATCATTCATATTAACTGGTCAATAGATGTTTTCTCCGGAAGTATGAATGTGGGTTTGGACATTTGAGAGAAATCCTAAATTAATGCATTACTGAACTAAACCCGACCCGTTATATTTTACTCATCTGAATTGTTTTAGTTTTAGTTGACGAAATACAATAAGATTTTAGTCGACTATATCTACAGTCAACCCGATCACACTAAATGCGTCTTTATAGCACTATGTGTATTATCGTGTAATTTATACGCTAAAATGACTTTACGTGCATATGATACGCATTGGTTGGTTTGTGTGGTGTGGGGTGCGTGTGTATTACACTATTGTATTTACAACTAGATGATAATAAAGTACAGAAACAACATTGTTATTTTGGGACGGTTGACGTTCACTTCAGGACGGTTCACATAGATTATCAAATTAGCCAAACAGCTGTAAAAGTTAATCTGGAGATCTGTGTTAATGACTCGGATATATTTCATCTCGAGCTCAAAGTCAAACCAAACTCTATTCTTAAATTCTCTATTTCTCGTTTGTAAGTTTGTATTTTCATATCTGATTTTTTCTAAAGCATCTTCCTTACAGAAATAATTATCATCACAGAAATATCATCTTTCAGTTGCTTTTTATGAAGGAAGTATTATTATTCATAATGGATTTATGACTGAATTTGAAGCATTTGCTGAAAGAGAATATATATTATCTTAATCTACACAATATTTTATTAAAGACCCACCAACACTTTTGATTCATTCAGTCTCAGAACTCCAGTATTAATATTAATGACATGTGACTAAAACCAGAACAAATACACCCAAGATTTGGACAAACTCTGTCACATGTAATGCTGACTTCCATATGAATTGAATTTTACTTTCTTGTTAATTGCATCAATAAATATGAAAATATAACTAAATATTAAAGTTTTGCAGAGCTTTTTCTTTATTGTACAACATTCTGACACAAAAACATATACAAAATACACATAAATCCTAAATAAACAAAGATGCTTCAAATGTGCACTAAATACAAATATTGCAGTCTTAAATATATCAGCAAAATATTATGCAAGTATGTGATATCCCGAGAACTTTGGCTTGCAGAAAACATTATTAATCATTACTCCATTATTATTATTACTCATTATTCCATTATTATTATTATTGTAGCTTGAGTATTCAGGATTGCTTGATGTGTCTTTGGTAAATACTTGAAGCATGATGTAAGTGTGAGTAATGGATTCAAAACTGGAAAGGCAGAACGTCGTAACAAGGTAAGCAGTGATGAGCAGTTCAGTCTGTGCAGGGACAAATGCCTGAGGCGAGGGTGTGTGTGTGTGTGTGTGTGTGTGTTTATGTGTATGTGCGTGTGTGTGTTCACTGTTATAATCATGAGAGTTTTGTGCCACACCTTTAGAGGAGTGATTCAGAGGAGTTCTTGAGTCTGCTGTAGTTTTCAAGGATCTCTTGTCTGTGTCAGGCATATTAGAATTAGTTCATCATTCTGTCTGAAGCTGAAGCTTTCAGTTCATTTATAGATCAGTTCTCCTACATTACTGCAGGAAAATATGTTTAAGTTATGTTTCTGTCTTTCACATGGCCTCTGTCTTATATCACATGACCATTCTTCAATGAAACCATCTTATCACCCTGATGACTTTTCTGCTCTCTTTAAAGTGATGTAACAAATATTTATGTGTCTGATTATCTCAGTCGTAGCAATGGTGATGATGAAGATGTTCAGGTCTTCAGCTGCTGATGGATGTCAGTGATGATGATGATGATGATGTTGAAGGGTTTGATGAGAATCTCCTCAGTTTTGACATCAGAATCACTCTTTACAGGCTCGTCTGCATCATTACACTAGAAATATAAACAAATATGCTGATTATCCTCATATACTTCACTTTGAATTTTTATAGGTATTATGATCTTGATCAATAACACAATCAGTTAGTGTTTAATGACTGAAGAAAGTCTGTTAGATTTCTGTTGTTTTCTCTCCTGTCATAAAGTGTAACATTTGGACAAATTCATCAGACTGTGAAACTCAAATATGACAAATGACTAAACAAGTTAATGATCAAACACTCACAGTTTGGCATTATTCTCTCCATACTGTCACATCTTTTAAGTCTCTCTCCTCTTTCCTCTCGTGATCCACTGGACTGTGTGTCCTTTCTGTCCGCCATGTTTCTCTCAGTCTTCTTGTTTTCTGCTGATCTGTGATTTCTGCTGATTTTCTTTCTCCTCTTCTTTTGAATCTGTTCAATCACACAGACAGAGTTTCATTAAAGCGATATAACATCATATCAACATCAGATCAATTCCTGATCAACTCCTTAACTCTGACACCGGTCTACTATGTAAATGAGCAATGGAATGGAAGTCTGATGGAATAAACAACAAACCGCCAGATAATTAATGTGGAATTGGTCTAAAATAGTTGATTATATAAGGTTTAGAAGTGGAGTTCATATTTCATATTGGACAGTTGCAATGCTTAGAATTTTTAATATGATTTATATTTGAGTTAATTTACTAGAAGTATATTTACAATGTTTAGTCAGTTAATTGTGTTTATATATTTAATACAGTAAGGAAAATCTGGTGAATTTGCCTCTCTGATTCACTCACGTTTATCTTAGTCTACGTTCTTGCTTTTGATTGGTTAGTGGAGTCACGTGAAAGGCTGGATAAGGAAGTATTGTAGTGACGGTGTTCAGTAAAAGTGTCGCTTGAGAATGTCTTCTGTCTCCATTCTGCTGTTTATTATCATAAAGAGTGATCTACCACCACATACCAAACATTCACATTACATTTGGTGGCAGCGTGGGATTATTTTGGTGGTTTTTGCACATTTGGTGAGTTTTATTCCTACGACCTGTGGATGTGGTCGATTTTTTTTTTGTGTGCTATCTGGATTTTACACTCTTTGAGAGCAGTGGATTACCTCAAAACTAGTGAGGAGATATTAGGGACTTTTGCGGTATTTATTAATTTTTTTTCTACTTCACATGCTTTTTGTGAGTTTTGGACTGGACATTTTGTCATCATGTCAGCTGATGAAAGTGAAGCTGACAAGAATGACTCACACTGATTCTGTCTCTTCTACAATCTTGGTTGAGGGCATTGAAGTGTGCACTTTAATTGACTCTGGTTCTACTGTTTCCATTGTGAGCGAAGATTTTCTTAACTCTCACCAGCATTGAAAAAATGCCCCAATGACACCCTCCTCTCTTTCCAGCTCGCTCAGTTGATGGACAGTGCCTGGACATTTTAGGCAAGTTAACGATTGGTATCAGACTTGGACATCAGGTATGGCAACAGGACTTTGCAATTCTCAGAGGTGCTTGCCAGCCAGTCATTCTTGGTTTCGATTTTCTGCAGAAACACCATGCCCTCCTTGACATAAACAACAAAATGCTGCAACTTTGGGACATGAAAATTCCTCTCCTCCCAAAAGGACATGAAGTGGCCTCTTGCTGTAATGTGCGCTAGGGCTGAACGATTTTGGAAAATAATCTAATTGCGATTTTTTTAACCAATATTGCGATTGCGATTTAATATGCGATTTAAAAAAAAAGTTATTTACCTTCTGTATTAGTCGACAAAGACAAGCAATAAATCATTGTACAGTAGGGATGGGAATCTTTAGATAGCTCATGATCCGATCTACTTTTTTTCTTATTAATGAATCTTAATAACTCTTAAAATATGTATTTAATTACATGTGTAAAAACACATACTTTAAAAAATAAATATAAAAAAACATTTAATTAAACCAATTACATGTTAAGAATTTTAAATAGGCTATATAAAATAATATAACTTCAAAATATAAAAGCTAGTAAATAAAGAGAAACATAAAAAAACATTTCAAGCAATAAAGAAAGAGTGGTCTCAGTATTTAAAAGTAGGCTGTCTGAATGTTTTTCATTCAAGAGCTGGAGTGATTTCCCCTCAGTTTAGATACGATAAGCTGCATTCACACTAATGCATATATCTCTTTTCAAATTGTAAATGTGGTTTGTCCTGTTGGTTTAAGATATAACTGACCGTGTTTACATCAATTTCGCGTCATAAAAGCATTTTGACATGCAAGTACATTTACCAATGAGTCGCTCACGGCCGCATGCACGAGCGCTCTTCACAAAACACGCGTTAGTATTTTAAAATGAAAGGATATCCTTCTCAGTGATTTTCATGGTGTTAATATAAGCCGACTGCATTCCAAAATACATAAATAATGCCTCTAAGCATTTGTAAAGAAAATACCCGCGGGAGAGAACGCACACTGCAAGAGTAACGTTATAACATCAAGCAAAGCGGCAAAACCTGTTCAATGAAGCCCGCGAATGTCCTTGTAATTTGGTTCGACCCCGACCTTTATAAAATAACGTTACTATGTTTTGGAAGGTTCGAGCGGTGTCGTGTGTGTGAGTGAGTGAGGAAGAGAGAGAGCGAGAAAATAGAAGCAAGCAGATTCAGAACACGGTTCGTTTCTAAAGCACACGCAGCGTCATCACGCATCTGTGTTTAAAAACTATAAGCTCATACTCGATTCTGAAATTCTCTGAATCAATCCAGGATTGTTGAGGAGAGGAGAGAATAAATAACACAATAAACTGTTCTTTTCTGGACGCCAGACCGCGTAGCGTGGCAAGTTGACGCTTTATCTTGCAGACTGCTTTTCTCTCGCGTGTCAAGTGACCAGTGTAATCGCAGCTCTTGCGATTACAAAATCGCGTTTCATCATATCGCGATTTTATCGCAAATGCAATTAATCGTTCAGCCCTAATGTGCGCCCACTAAGACTCCAGCTATGAGTGAAACCCTCATCACAGCCTGTGTGTCAACAGCTACACCTGCTTCTCCCATGCCAGCTGACTATTATGGTGTTCTCATGCCCAACCTATCATGTGACATCATTGTGGCACATTCTCTCAGCGAGGTTCAGAATGGTACAACAGTAGTTCGAATCTTAACTCCAGAGATGACGTTGAGCTGCATTCAGGTCAACACCTGGGTGAGTTTCATTAGGTTTCATCTGTTGACATCATATCAGGGGAAGGGACAGGGTGTGCAACCTCCCCTGTCCATGATATAGATCCATCTGTCCAGATAAATGACTGCGACCTGTCACCTTCCCAAGTTCAGTCTCTGAAATCACTGCTTCAGAAATACTCAGCAGTATTAAGTAAACACTCAGAGGACAGAGGTCGCACAAGCATCATCAAGCATCAAATCCGCACTGGTGAGGCCACACCAATTAAACAGAGAGCCTACAGAGTGACGCACATGGTGTTTCTGCCTGGACTATAGAAAACTTAATACAGTGACAATCAAATATTCCCACCCTCTTCCGAGAGTCAACGACACACTGGATGGCTCTGCCTGGTTCTCCACAATGGACCTGCAACATGGCTGTTGGCAAGTCGAGCTGCAGGAGGAAGACCGTGAAAAAAACAGCATTTACAACAGGTAGTGGCCTTTATCACTTTAAAGTTATGCCAATGGGTCTTACCAACGCTCCAGCCAAATGCCAGCACTTGATGGAAATGGTACTTCATGGCTTTCCATGGAAAACCTGCCTGGTGTATTTGGATGATGTCCTCATCTACAGCCGCTCTTTCAGTGAACATCTCCAGCACATGGAAGAAATTCTCTCCAGATTACAGTCAAGTGGCCTGAAGCTGAATCCCTCAAAATGCTGTTTTGCCAAGGATCAGGTACAGTTTCTGTGCCATATCGTATCCAAAGACGGCATTCAGCCAGACCCGCAGAAGTAAGAGCATTTCTGGGACTTTGTTCGTATTACCGCAAGTTCATCCGAAGCTTTGCACATCACAGTGCCCCTCTACACACTCTCACAGAGAAGAATGCACCTTTCCAATGGACTTCTCAATGTCAGGATGCATTCACTTATGTGAAACATGCACTCACAAACCCTCCAGTGGTTGCATTCCCTGACTTTACTGTGCCATTTTCCCTTTACACAGATGCTTCAGGCTCTGCAATTGGTGCTGTGCTTGCTCAGAGACAAGGGAATCAAGAAAAAGTGGTTGCTTATGCTAGTCATGTTCTCAAAAAAGCAGAAAGAAAATGGTCAACATATGACAGAGAACTTTGGGCCATTGTCTGGGCCGTGCAACATTTTTGCCACTATCTTCACAAACAACCCTTTGTTATTGTCACCGACAACAAACCTCTCCTGGGTCTCAGAAAAATACCCATTGACAATGACAGAACTGGTCGTCGTGCACGCTGGGGCCTTGAACTTGATCCTTTTGAATGGACTGTAATTCACAAGGATGGTCACAGTCACCTCAATGCAGATGCAATGTCACGTCGCCCTGCTGATATCAGACCCACTGAGCAGAGCACCTCCTCCAGTGCTTTTGGCAATCCACCCTCTGAGAAGAGACATTCTAGTCTGAGTCCTGTCAGTCTGACTAGTCCGGTCAGTTTTGCACATCACAGCCTCTACAGTACTGATACAAAGCCAGTTTGCTGTAACCTGACTGGACCACAGCCTCCTCCAGCTTCCTCACAGTGTGCTCCACAGTCTGTTTCCTCCACATTTGTGCTTCAGTTCCCTGAAGAGGATTTTAAAAAGGAACAACAGCGAGACTCCATACTGTCAGAGGTTATTAGCTGGACAGTTAGGGGAGAGAAACCACCATACTGGCGCATGAAAAAAAGCACACGTGTTGAGAAGACACTTTGGCACGAGTTCCACAGACTTACTTTTCATAATGGTGTACTCTGCTGTAAAGTTTTCAACCCATCCACAACATCAGTGCTCCATCAACTGATTGTTCCTCATGCCTTGAAAGACACTGTTCTGCAGATGCTGCATGGAAATCCTGTAACTGGTCATTAATCTTCTGATTAGGTCCTGAAACGTGCTCAACAGCTGTGCTACTGGCCCTTTATGTCACGTGAAATCAAGATGTGGTGCAAGCAATGTACTCCATGTGACGCCAGACGAAGTCCCACACCTCATCAGAGAGCTCAAATGAAAACAATTGTTGCTACTGAGACATTCCAAAAGGTTGCAGCTGACATACTTGAGCTTCCCATCATGAGTCGTGACAACAGGTATGTGCTTGTTGTCCAAGATTATTTCTCCAAGGATGTCAACCTCTATGCCATTCCAGACCAGCGCGCCATAACAGTGGCAAAATGTCTGTTTAAAAACTTCATCTGTGAACATGGCATCCCGGAAAAGTTTCACACTGATCAGGGATGTCAGTTTGAATCTGACCTAGTGAAACATCTGTGTGATCTGCTGTGCGTGCAGAAAACACGAACCAGCCCATATCATCCTCAGTGTGACGGCTTAACTGAGAGGTTCAACAGGACACTTATTGATCAGTTAGCCAAGACACTTCTTCAGCAGTCTGGGGAATGGGATGACTGCCTCAACCAAGTCTGCTGTCTCCATTCTGCTGTTTATTATCATGAAGAGTGATCTACCACCACATACCGAACCTTCATGTTACAATTAAAATGGCAACGTTATAATTTCAGAGGTTCACCCCTTACAAAAAATTTCTGCAGTTTTTAGAGATAAAATTGTAGTTTTGTTACATGTAGAAAAATGCAGTTTTTTTGGACAGGAAAAAAACTACAATATTGCAGTATTACTTGAGTACATCTGCAGAATACTACAATAATATTGCAATATAACGGCGTTATTACTGAAATACAACTGAAGAATACTACAATAATAGTGCAATATAACAGCGATATTACTGCAATACAACTGAAGAATACTACAATAATAGTGCAATATAACAGCGATATTACTGCAATACAGCTGAAGAATACTACAATAATACTACAATATAACGGCGTTATTACTAAAATACATAATACAACTGAAGTACAGTACAACTATATTAGTGAAATGTAACACTAATGCTGCATATTTATACCTGAGAATGCTGACGCGTTTCCACAGCTCATGATGCTGAAAGTAAAGTCCAACTGTGCTGGAAAACCGGCGTTTAATAAACACACACACTGGTCAAGTTAAACACCAAAGAAGGATTAACTAAGCCAACAAATCCACAAATCAAGCTCAATATAAAACAAGTGTTTTTGTGTTTGTGTAATCCAGTGGTGTGTGTGTGTTTATTTTAAATTGTTGTAAATTTTCCACACCAGTGTCTAAAGCGACCAGTATAGATACGAGAGCTTTGCTGTGAAAAAATTGATAAAATCTTTCATGTCCGGAAGACACATCTTCCCTGTTGCTCCTGATCCCACTTAAAGCACTATCAGCATGGTACGCTATGCGACTCTTCAACCGGGAAATCATGGGAAATAAATATGTGAGCTGCTAATAAACTTATAACTGAATGAAGGCATGCTTTATTTTCAGCTTCTTACCTTTGCTGCCAATGTGATTTCATCTGGGCTGGTTTTTCCAGGACACTTGCACTGGAGGAACTTTACTCTGCAGCCTCTCATCCTAACATGTCCTTCTTGAAAATATATGTTCAAAATCTCCTCCGAGAACCCTGTTTACTGAATGATATTGACAAAAGAAGAAATTGAAACTGTACAGATGACATCCCTGACATTCCATTTACTTGTCAGATTGTCCCACCAAGGGTTACTGCGCATGCGCACATCAATATTGTGTCATTCCGGTTGAACCTGTTACAGGGCGAAACCAACACTGGTCTAGCTAAATCATTGCGCTTTGGTCAACAAACCAACAAAACATGCATCGTGCATGCATCACGCGTCCTGTTGCAAAAGCATATGGGGAAAAAAACTGTAATGTAATATGCATAGATATGTTATTTACAAAAAAGCCTATATAATATGTATTGGTACACAATTATTACAAAAGGGAACCAATTTTGTTGGTACCAGTTCTTGCTAAATTGCTCCTAAAGGTAAGATTGTTTTATAATAATACTGCATTAATATCTGAAGTTTGGTGATCAAGAAAAAAATATTGTAATATTACTCTCGGATAGAAACCAAATACCTATTCAATTAAGTTTCAGGAGAACTGTAGAAATACATTGAAACATTGACACTCTCACACTGTTAATGTCTTTTAATGCACTTTAGACATTGCACATAACACACACACACAAAAAAATAGGAGAAGATAGGGACTGAAGAGATGTGGGGGAAGGTTATCATATATTATCTTATTATATCATCTTTTATTTTATACAGAATTGACAATGGCAATTGGTACATAGGAGAAAGGATAAAAATCGACTAATACAATATTGGCAGTATGGTGGTAGTGGGGAGTGGGGGTGGTGATGGTAATGACAATGGCAATAAATAATAAATGGTTACTTAGTTTACGCATACACACACATACCCACACTCACACCCACTCACATACACACTTAGATCAAACACTTAAATCACTCTATGTCACTTCTGGAATTACAAGATTGCTCACTACTGCACTATGTTGGTTTGTATGTATGTTTGACTGTTTAATAATAATAAAAAAAATACATTGAAACTATAAAAATTATAATATCCACAATCACTATTGTTTTTTTGTTTTTTTCTGGAAAGAAGAACTTACTTGCTTTTCATTATCACTATAGCAACAGTTCTACCAGAAAGACTCGGGAGAATAAATACTGTAACAATAACACGTTTATTGATAGCCCAGCAAGCAATAAAGTTCTTTGGCGTAGGCCCTGTCCATAGCTTGCAATCCGAGGGTCCGGACTCTGCATTTCCTGCCTGAAGATGGAGGCAGGGGCGCAGCCGACCCCCCCGGGAGGTATAGGAAGGGACCATCCTGGTGGTGGTGGGAAGGATGGAAGGGAAGGAATCATCTTGGAGGTGGTGGGGAGGATGGCGGTCAATGAAAGCGTCAGCATCTGCGAACTCAAACATGTGTAAGTACCGGTCTTTTATACTGCAAGTGTTAGACACGATTGGATAGATGAGAAGCTTCCATTTCTACCAGAAAGACTCGGGAGAATAAATACTGTAACAATAACACGTTTATTGATAGCCCAGCAAGCAATTAAGTTCTTTGGCGTAGGCCCTGTCCATAGCTTGCAATCCGAGGGTCCGGACTCTGCATTTCCTGCCTGAAGACGAAGGCAGGGGCGTAGCCGACCCCCCAAAACAGGTGGAAGATAATTCCACCAGGACGGAGCCGGTAAGGTAAGGAAAAGTATACCCACCAGTCGTGAATCCTGTAGAGCCTAAAATAGAAAGAAAAGGGGGTTAATAATAGGCATGAACATGAAATGTGGAAAGCCTCGTAGCCAATAATTAATTAGTAAGATGACACTTCATAGTGAGCCTGAAAGGAACTATGAGAAGATGTGAATAATGCATTATGCATTTATGTTCTGCTGCTGAATGTACATTAGCATTTATCCATGCTGATGCTTTCGTCCAGAGCGACTTATGTTTTGAGACAAACTTACGTCTGATCGAAGCCAGTTCCTTGTGAATGAGTTGGAGAGAATCAAGTGTTGTGGAATAGTGACTTAAACTGTGAGGAGGCTAACTTAAGCATAAGACAGGTCATTGGAACACAAGCTGTTATAGGACTAGTGAGAAAAGACCGCCTTGGCCGTACAGAACCGGCCATATGGGACAAGCCGTAACACAGAGAATTCCACATTGGGCCAGGCCTCATTGGACCACACAGAACAGGCCACCTAGGGCCATACACAGAGCAGGCCTCCTTAGACCGCAATCTGTCCACATTGGACCACACGGCCATGATAGACCACAGAGACGAGGCCGCGAAGAGCCACATCGGCCTCTAATGCCGCACATAGAGCGAGGTAGACTGGACAAGGCCGCAAGGCCACACATAACCAGGCCACAAGGACCACGAGACCACATGGCCATTTTTTAGCGAGGCAGCAATGCCTCAAGGCCGTTTGGCCACACAGACAATGGCCACTTGGCCACATTAAACCGCGCCCCTAAGGACCTGTAAGGACCACCCATTGGCCCAAAGAAGGAAACCAACGGCTGGGCGAAGGGATAATGCGTGTATGTCTTTTCAGCGCTCCAGCGAAGTTAACTTAATTTATTAGACTTATGTTTAATATTACTTTAACTCTACGCTTAATCTGACTCCAATTTTTACTGATGATCAAGTTTAGATTGTGTTTCTTATTAGAAAATAACCATAACTATTGATTATAATTTAATTTAGATCTTTGATTTATCAGAGTTTCTTACACTTTCAGTTATTAATTCATTATGGACCTGATGCCGCACAGAGATCACGTCGGCCGTATCGTTTTTCTCACGGACACAAACCTTGTCAGTTCTGTATTTAGTCAGAGGGTGCAGGGTTAACTAATACTTCTTAAGTCGGTTGCCTACTGCTCACTCGTACAAAAGAATGTAGTTTATTTTAGCCACTTCCATACAACTTGCCAAATCAGTGATGGACAGAAATCAAAAGGTCTCCAGAGGACGTGCCTACTGCTCCATTCACATCTGTGCCTTTAGTTTGACCTATCCGGCAAGATTTGCGGTAGCACCAGCCTCCTATAATTTACTAAAATATTGACGTCAGAATACTCCAGAGTAAATCAAGATGTAACATTTATTTGAAAA